>NC_134716.1:112032500-112122500 GCF_049634645.1 Pelodiscus sinensis | reverse complement strand
AAAGACAGACAGCAATGTTACTGAGCGATACCAACTCTATTTAGGACTCTGAAATCATCAAATGTAACACTAGTTTGGTCATCCACCTACACCCTTTTCTACCAACAGTCTCAGAGACCCCATGCATTTCCTTCCTTAGGAAGACTAAGGGTAACTTCCTCCAGAGAACACCAAGAACACGGAATGCTGGCTAGAGGGGTAGCTATAAGTGCTCCAGGGTTAGAGCATGCTGCTGATTGACAGTCCAGAGGGGACTAGGTCTCTTTACAGTAGTGCTGCTATCCACAGTATCTAAGTTTTGGTAGGTAAAGAATCTTACCACACACTTAGATAGTGAATTCATACAGTAGGAGATGTATATCCACCCACCTCGCCTAAACTGGGCTTTTTGGGTAATGGGAGCCTATTTATTAAAAGAGCAAACTGCTCAAAATATAAACACCGTTATCTGACAAGAAACAGCTTTTTTACAAAAATAAATCTTTGTTGGTATTTTAATCTCCAAATGCAGTGCTCTCAAATTTGCATCTGGACATAACACAACTACTTTAGGGATTTCCACTGAGCCAGGCAAAGGCAGTTGTTCTAAGCTACACATTGTTGATCCAACAAGCTGGTATTAATACAATCTGCTAGAAAGCTAAGCCCAGATTTTATTCCCTTTCCAGTCTCCCCGGTAGGAGTCACTACCAACAAGAGCAACAGGGATTTTACTGAGGAAACTAGGGTTTGTATATATGTATAATCAATAGAGTCTGTAAATGTAACTAACCTCGTGATGCCTCCTAGAAATCTATATGCACATATATGCATACTTACACATACGTTCTCTCACACACATATTTGGATGCCATTCAGTCAATATTTGCCATCAGGTACCAGAGTAATATTGGAATAACTGTGATTATTTCCTTATTTGAGGGATACATTGATTCTTTCAGGACAACCACTTTCTACACATTCTCACAGCAAGAGTACAACGAAATACATAGCAGCACGAGGAGAATTGTTATTTTTCAGAATAAACTGAAAGATCTTCTGGCTTCCCAGAGACTATGAAGTACATTCTTGACTGCCCAGAACACTCAAATATTACTATACGGTAAACTGAGGACCTCTCTACACTGGTTAAGAGTCCTGATGCTATCTTCTACTGGGTATAAATAGATCCACTCTCATACATAAATTCGTAAAGAATTGTTTCAGTGCAAAATTAGTATTTTAAATTCTAAGATAGAGTACTTAATGTTGAAACAACTGTGAAACTGTAAGATAATGCCACAGAAAGGCTGGAGACTTAAAACCTTGTAGAAATTATAGTCTTGTGACACAACAAGTGATGAAATAATGCATTAATTCATTTGTATGTCATGAAGCCATTCTTTCAGTGCTTTCTAGGTCACTGATAACATAACAAAACTCATCAGGTGCAATTTATCCACACTCTTGTTTTATAAATATATTCATACAGTACAAGTGTGGACAAATCCAAGTTAATATAAGATCTTATCTAACATGACATAGAAAGTGTTAGATACAATGTTTCTTTAACACTTTGTCATGAACCAGTTATTTCAGCATATTCTAAGTTGCCAACCTGTCTCACATTTTAGAAGATAATCATTCCTTCCACAGGCCATTGCCTTCATTTTCCTTCTTCACTACTCTGCTAGAATCCACAGACAAAACCACACAGGAATTGCTATTCACTCATTTAAGATGAACTGATAAGGATCAGGAGAAGACAGGTGGAGCTACTAAAAATGGTCAGAATTTCATGGCTTTTGTGATCCATACACAGTTTCAATGCTTTAATACATTTGCTCCCAGTTTTTCCATTTTATTTTTGTCTCTGACCTTATTTCCAAACAGCGGAGAATCCCCCAAGCATAAGAAAAAAAAAGAAAATATCACTTTCTTCACCTCACACAGGAGACCCTTCCAAATGATTCAAGAAAAAAACCCAAGCCAAAACTGTGTTACTTTCACAGCATAATCTCCAAATGGTACCACAAGAATCCTTGAATGGCTTCATTCAGAGAGTTGTTGAACATCCTTCACTCCCACTGAAGCACGTTAGAGTGGAAGGCACCCCACCAAATTAGAAAATGTTTGGCAACAGGTATGTTTGAGTTCTGAGAGAAATCCTAAAACACAAACTGAGAATGTGATAGAAAAAGAATGTTTACCTCTTTTGAAAAAAAACCAAATACCTACCTCCAAATCCAGACAATCTGGATGGAAATGATACAAGCACAACATTTTGTCGAAAAAGACATAAGTCTTTAGGAAAGTATAAAAAAAAGGGAAACTATCTGTCTGATGACAAGCTTATAGCAACAAATACAAATTGGCAATGGTACTGACAAGAGGCCTGCAACACCCAGATTCTTGGTATTTCTATCAGCCTGGATCAGTTGGGATAACCTCATTCTTCTTAGCCATATCCCTGAATTTGGGTATCAATACAGATTTGTCTACATGGTGATGTAGTGTACTTTAATATGAAACTCATTTAGGTCAGTAGACTGAGGCTGTAGGTGAAAGGAAAGGTCACATTTAAGGACAGGAAAATATTTTTTCTACAGATACGAGATCTACTATCCAGGGACATAAATATGAGCAGAAAGTTCCTTAAAAATCTGGATCCTAACTAGCTGTGTATGTAATTATATTACAGTAAGCAAAGCTAACTGTTTTCACACAGTGAAGCAGTATCTTGCTTACTGGACAATATAAAAACAAAAATTGAAATAAAAATCAGATGCTGCATGAAAAAAATAATTAGCTGTATCATGTTTACCTTTGACATAAGAATGAAACATAGTTCAGCAGTATCAACACAGAGTCAATTTCTGCCTTGGGTTGTGCACAACTTCAAAATAAAGTCAATGAGCAACCTGCTAAACACTGGACGACAGAATCAGAATCCTTTTGAGACTTTTTCTTAGGATTTGTTTCCTTGTTATCCTATATTTCTGGGTATATTAGTAATTATTTTTTCTTCTTCCTCTTCTTAAAGGAAGAAGACCATATTCAGGCAGTAGTATTCTATAATGATGAGCACAGCATGAAACACACACATGCATTCACACAAAGACAGACAGACATTCAGACACACTCACGCACGCACGCACACACACAGACCATGAATATTCCAGGCACCAACAGCAGCAATATGCAAAAAGCTAGTTTAGCGAACAATGAAAATGGTACCTGCTTTAACGTTCTCAAGTAGGTGCTGCTGGCATTCCTAATACATCAATCACCTAGCCTCAAACCCCATTATTTTGTTTGTAAAAGTAAGGATGTTTCTGCTTTGGAAATGAACACTTAGTATTATTCATAAAGGGGACAAATTCTCTATAAGACATAAGGAAGCCAAATTTCCTGCTGTTGTAAGCGGTGTAATTGTTGATTTTAATGGAGTTGCACCTGTTTATACCAGCAGGGAACTTGTATCAAAGAATTAGGATACATGACAATGGACAAATGATACTGTTTTGGAAGGGCTTAAAATCTATACTATGAACCTCCATGGTAGATTAGTTTTACTTATTATAATACTTATTCAATGTTTATCTGTGACTAGTATGTGCATTACATATCATGGATTTCTACCATAGCCAACACTGTAGTCTCCAGGTAGTATTGTAATTGGTAAGATAGCTTCAGCAAAAATAAATTTACAAATGACTTCCAAACCTGTGATTTGTGGATACTGATCCTATGAATTGCTGCTATGTGCATCTTTATCAGAAGTGATCACATGTTTAAAATGCTTAACAGACACATCTGATAAGTCTCAATAAATACAATAAATTGTGAAGCTCTCCTTTCACATATGCAAAGACAGCGCCCTCTCTACATTGTGTCTCCATATAAGAATTGTCAAACACAAGCTAGTTGGCTGAGATGAATATTGTGACCAATATTTGTATTATGTTAGATGGGCAAAATGGTCAGTCCACAATGGCTAGATTAGGTTATATGGTGCTATTGTTAATGTCTAGCAGCACTAATCTGTGAAATATCAAACCCTGTTTACTCACTGTCAAATATATTAGTACTTACATGTACTGGATGGCAAATGAGATTAACAATATTACAGTAAGAATGTTTTAAAACAAGTTATTTATAACCGAAATACCATAAAAAGTACCTTTTACACATAGGTCAGCTTTAGTGTACTTTCATTACATTGGTGTGTCCACATTAAAAAACCATCTACACAGCTGCTTCTAGTGCTCTACTGTGTTGGCAGTCACATCAGAGAGACCAAGGATTGAATGGGTATGGAGAATGAATGGCCCTGTATTCTTAGTCTAGAGGTACTTGTAATGGGCAATAAGGGAAAACTTGTGCTACTCATGTGGTACCTGTTCTTTCTTACAGTAAAAAGAGAACTCCAGTCTCCTCAGCTGCCAGTCTGTCACCTTCCATGAAAGCTCACACGCAAAACCATTAAAATATAATTTACAGTAGATCTATTTTAAACCAACTATATATCTAAAATATTCATTTTCCAGCATCTCTATTTCTGACTCTGCTGCTTGTAAAAACCAAGAGAGTGATTTAAAATGTAGGAGCCAGAACTCTCAGTTATACCAAGGCAGCAATGCCAACATTAGCCATGTTGTTATAATTCTCACAATATTTGACTTTTTTTAAAAAAAGCCCCAGTTCCTTTACTTGCTGATCGGATGTAAATCTCAGATTCCATTTTCAAACCAAAATGTCTTGTCCACATATTTATGAAAAAAAACTTGGAAACAGGCACCCTAATGTCACAAAAATTTTGAAATTTAATAAATACAATCTTATATGTATTATTTTTAAAATCCCATCATTTCATTTTTGAGGGGATAGGGGAAGGTACTGACTCATGATGTTTGAACACTTGAGGTTGGCAATAGTACTATGACCCCTTTACATTGTTTTGGCAGTGTAAAGATGCCTTAAAATGGGTTCAAAGGGCCATTAGTGTATAGAGTCCAAGAGCAGAAAATATTTACTGCACAGAGTATGGAACCATGACAAGCCGTATTTTTTTCCAATAAGCGGGAAATCTAAAATATAATACAAAAATATATGATCTCTGGTATTTATATGTACTACTGAGAGTCCACACAGGGCCAATCTTGGGATATGGCTAATGAATTTTTGATAAATAAATTTAGCAGCATTTGCTCTCCCCCTCACTGAGCTTAGACACGTTCAGGCACTATGTTTCTTTTGAATCCATTTTAAAGGACTTGACAAAATATATACAAAGAATGATTTGTACATGTATTTATTTTGTGCTCTGCAGATAGGCTTGGGCCAAACAACAATATGAAATAAACAACTGTTTTGCTACTTTATAAAGGGAAATTCTGTATGCTCAATTGAAAACAAGGTCTATAGTGAGCATTGCTTCAATTGGTAATTTGTATCTTATTACTCATAATTTTTTGTAACTTGTGGGCCAACTGTTTTCCATTAACAGAGACTCCCATTAGAAGGTCAAAAATTGTTTTCCTTACAGCGAAGCAATTACTTAGGCAAAACTCACACTGGCATTATTGTTATATCATTATCACCAACATATAACAATATCAGTCTACAATTTTAACAAGGGGTTCTTGAGTTATCATAAATGACCGGAGATGGAATTTCCTTGTATTACACTACAGGCAGAACCTCTCTAGTGCGGCACCCTTAGGAACTGACCGGTTTGAAGCCAGAGAATTTTCTGGTCCACAGGAGATCAATATTGTCTAGCAGCATTACCAACACTTCCACCATTTACTGGGCTGCTAGAGGACATTTAGGTGTAAATTTGAACTAAATAACAGCACAGAACACTGACAGCTAGGACTGATGGCTATAAAGAAACTTTATGGGATCACAGAAAACTTGGCCACACCCATAAAAAGTGGACATCATTCTGGATGATGGATGTTTCCGGACCAGAGAGTTCTGGTCTAGAGAGGTTCAACCTGTACTGATTTTCAACCTGTGGTCTGCAGAGCCTGTTTAACGGGTTGACAAAAGATTGTCATTACCATAGAACTGTGGTCCTTGGATCCTTGTAGCGTCAGACTGTCTAACATTTCTAAAGGGCTCTGCTCCAACATTTGACATTTTTAGGGGTCCTCATATGAGACAGGTTTAAGACCATTGTATTACACAGTTGAATACATATTTTAATAAAACACTATGAGGCTTTAATATTTACATTTGAAATGAATTTCTTCCTATATTCTAAATAATTCATACTAATATGACTTTACAGTTGGATGAATTCTAGGAATTTTCAGAAACTACACATACACAATCTAGTAAATTAAAGTATCAATTATTGGACCTAGCTCCCAGTGTGTTTATTCTGTACAAACAAAGGAAGTAAACATGCTCCTTTGAATCGTAGAATCATAGAATATTAGGACTGGAAGGGACCTCGAGAGGTCAAGTCCAGTCCCCTACCCTCATGGCAGGACCAAACACTGTCTAGACCATCCCTGATAGACATTTATCTAACCTACTCTTAAGTATCTCCAGAGATGGAGATTCCACAACCTCCCTGGACAATTTATTCCAGTGTTTGACTACTCTGACAGTTAGGAACTTTTTTCTAATGTCCAACCTAAACCTCCCTTGCTGCAGTTTAAACCCATTGCTTCTTGTTCTATCCTCAGAGGCCAAGATGAACAAGTTTTCTCCCTTCTGCTTATGATACCCTTTTAGGTACCTGAAAACTGCTATCATGTCTCCCCTCAATCTTCTCTTTTCTAAACTAAACAAACCCAATTCTTTCAGCCTTCCTTCATAGGTCATGTTTTCTAGACCTTTAATCATTCTTGTTACTCTTCTCTGGACCCTCTCCAATTTTTCCACATCTTTCTTGAAATGTGGACACAACACTCCAATTGAGGCCTAACTAAAAGTAGAACGGAAGAATGACTTCTCGTGTCTTGCTCACAACACACCTGTTAATGCATCCCAGAATCATATATGCTTTTTTTGCAATAGCATCACACTGCTGACTCATATTCAGCTTATGGTCCACTATAACCCCTAGATTACTTTCTGCCGTACTACTTCCTAGACAGTCGCTTCCCATTCTGTATGTGTGAAACGGATTTTTCCTTCCTAAGTCGAGCACGGACCTTGAACACAGACCTTAAAAACTTAGAAATATACACAAGTATTTTAACCATTAACAAATGCCATGGTTAAGTCTGGATATAAGTTTCCCTGCTTTCAGATAAAGGTAACTGCTGAGCTGAAATTTTCAATGCTTATTCTCTACCTAAAGATACATTCATTTGGAGAAAGCTGCTTTATACAGTTTTGAATTATGAAAATAAAAATATTATTTTTTCAATTTTAATAATCCCATGTTTAATTTATGCCTGAAAAACCTAAGAGTATACTTTAATTGTGAAATTTTACATTGAAATGTTCCATTAAAAAAAGAAGGATCTGCCCTAGGTATTTTAACAAAATTCAGAGGTAATAATACAATACAAACGTGAATATTTGAAAATATGCCACAGATTGTACAAATGAAAACACTCCTAGCTTTTAAGCATCAAACCTGGATGCGTGCACACTCAGACAGCAGTATAAAATGCATAATAAAATGCCCAAGCAATTGAGATGATCAAAGCATGCAAAGGCTTTTTCTCATTAGCCTACTTCTCCATGCCAAATGTCCTACAGGAAAGATCAGAGGGCTGATAGCCTGCAATTCTGACCTAATCCCATACAGTCAGAAAAACTTATAGATAGAATAATGTTTTCGATCTATTGCACCATACCATAAAGAGGAAATATTTTCCGAACAAAAATTAGGCCTCATAACATCTTCATCTAGTAAGTAAATATTGATGGGGCAAATGAAACTCACAGAGGCAAAGTAAGTTTGACATGGCCACACATCATGTCAGAGGTAAAACCAGTGTTATAACACAGGATTTTAAATTCTAGGACTTTGCCTAAATCAAAACCCACTGCTGTGTCTAGACTGGCAAGTTTTTCCGCAAAAGAGCTGATTTGCAGAAAAACTTGCCAGCTGTCTACACTGGCCGCTTGAATTTCCGCAAGAACACTGACGATCTCATGTAAGAAATCAGTGCTTCTTGTGGAAATACTATGCTGCACTCGTTCGGGCAAAAGTCCTTTTGCACAAAAGCTTTTGCGCAAAAGCGCCAGTGTAGACAGCTCAAATTTGTTTTGCACAAAAAAGCCCTGATCGCGAAAATGGCGATAGGGGCTTTTTTGGACAAAAGCACGTCTAGGTTGGCACGGACGCTTTTTTGCAAAAAGTGCTTTTGCAGAAAACATCCGTGCCAATCTAGACGCTCTTTTCTGCAAATGCTTTTAACAGAAAAATTTTCCTTTAAAAGCATTTGCGGAAAATCATGCCAGTCTAGACGTAGCCACTGTGTATTTGCCTAAACCATAGCACATCCCAGATAATGCAACTCAATCTTTCTGTGTCTGTTCCCACAGTTGAAAAGGACAATAATAAACTTTTTCACATGGGGTACCAAGCCCATCCTTATTTAATGTAAAACTAATGTTAAAGATACTGATACTCTCATTTGTTGCTTTTGGAGTATGAATTGGAAAATACCTTGTCTCTGTCACAGTATGGACATGTCTCTTCTTCCAAAAAATCCTCAAGTTTTGCTATTAAGCTTTAAGAGTAAGCTTGGCAACATGGGGTGATCTCAACATGTATGAAGCTGGGATAGCCAGATTTTCATCACCCTATCGCTGCTCCAGCTTGTGTTTGAGAATAGCTTAGTCTTCATCCACATTTGGAGAAGTATAAAAGATGACTCAGAGACAAATTTGTCTCCCTCAATACCTGGGCTATACCGAGTGTAAGCTTAGTGTACCTGAAGATGTAGCTCATCGTCTGTAATTATCTGGAAAAATTAAAAAGGTCACATAAACGGATGTCAAATTCCTTTCTTCCTCATTGTCATGTGTGGTGTAAGGCAGCCAAAACAAAAACACCAGAGACACAGGTTAAGTGGCTCATACAAGGTGCACTGTAGGCTAGCAGAAAGAGAAAGAAAGGAAGACAGAGTTCAAGAGGCTTTTTTGGTCTAGAGCGGGACTTCCTTTGGGAACCTGAATAATGGAGAAATAGGTCTTTGTGGAACTTGAAGTGTTATTTGGTGTTTCTAGATCCTCTCCAAAGATATTCACGTGATCATAGGTAAAGTTAGTAAGCTTGCATTGTGCACCTGCCTCAGCCAGTTCCTTCAGACCAATGTGGAGATGCTTTTTTGTGATTTTGTGTATACAGTCTTGTTTGTATTTCTGGTTGCGACCCTTGTTGCAAATAGCAGAGGAACTAAATGGCTTGCATGGCATCTAAAAGAATGTTGTGGTTTGGTTTTAAAACAGGGTCTAGACCCACCTTGAATGCCCTAGGCTCAAAGAGTAAGAGGTTTGGCCAATATTTGATTTCTGTATGTTGGCTTTCCGATCGATGGAGTCCAGCAGCACAGCTACCATTTCTGTAAAGAGAATGGACTTCTATGTGAAGGAAAAAAATTAATGTCCTCCACACAGGAAGGGGATATTCAGTTTGAGTCATCCAGGGTTACTGAATATCTTTTCAGTATGGATCAGCAGTCAAAGGTGCATCTATTCATGAGCTCTCTGTTGCCCTTGATCACTGGCTATAAAGGAAAGGGAACCTGAACTTTAGTAGTTTTGGGGGTACACTTGAAGATAAGCCAATTCTTTGCAGGAAAAAACATCAAGGTGGAAATGCTGAGGAGAAAGACTTCTCAGAAGACACTAAGATCTCAGAATCAGGTCTGGCTCATTTAGTGAGGAAGAGGAATTTTGGGTTGGTATCCAAAGGATCACGAAGATGTGTCTCATTTGTGGGGCCTGACAATGAATCTGACAGGGTATTGGTATATTTTCTGGTATTTTATCTATTCTAGCTTTAACAATTCTCATGTGAAAAAAATCTAATTTTTCATTTATTCCATCATTTAACACATCTTGTTACCAGGAAGTTTCACCTGGGTATTTAGTTCAATTCTTCTTTTATTTTCATATCATTGCTCTTAGTTGTTCCCCTCTGTATTAGACATAATTCCTCTCCATTTTGGTATTTATACTCCCAAAAGCATTACATTAGTAAATGTGACAGGATTCAGAAGTCCTGCTAGCATTCTAACAAGCAAGAGTTAACTTGCTGCATGAACCTTGTACAGGCGCACAAGGCAGAACAGCAAATTAGAACTGGGAGTGAAGAAACAATGCAGTGTTCAGAAGATCTGCAGGAAACTATGGAAACTGCAACTTGAAAAGAAGTCAGAAAGGCCTTTTTTCAGGTATAAAACTCTACCTGAGGTTGTTATTGAGGTGGGTTGCCGGCTTTGTTTTCTTGCTTTCTTTTTTCTTCATGTTAAACAGTTTTGTTGATTTTTTCTGATTATAACTAATATACCCTAAACACCCAGGGAATACAATCTTGAAGAGAAAAACTGACTTTTTCTTTCACTGTTAAAGTAGCTGATCCATCAACTTCTGCAAAGACTGTTCCAAAAAACAAGTAGGATCATTTTTGCCCTTGAATATGCAGAATTTAGTTCTCAGACTCAGGATTCTAGCCTATTGTGTGTTAAAGTTGGAGTAAATGCAGGAGTTGTGTGAACAGTGATATAAACTAGGACGGATTTGTCATCCAGCTAGTGTTCACAATATACATAACTCACACCCACCTGGTATTCCTTGAACAAAATTCAGTTCTGACATCAATGGGAATCACACTCATTGGTGCAATGAATGAGTCATGACCTTGGAAGACAGGGCATGGTGTGGGTTTAAATTAAAGCAAAGCAAATATTTTGATCACTCTCTGAATGACGGATTAGTACAAGTTCCAGTAGTTAGCCAGTTATAACAGCACCCAGCACACCATGCTTATGATCAATGTATGGTGCCCCAAATATGTAACTGATAGTGGCATTTTTATCACAGCTGAATTTAACCCTGTGATTTTGATACGAGCTGCACCTGCTTCCTACAGGGTCAATTTTCTTGCTTCTGTACATTTGTCCTTTGTATTTGAACATTCCTTTGTGGTTCAATACTGAATTGAACTATGCAGGAGGATCATTAGTATTACACAGTTTTTGTTGTTCTGTGATTAGAGCAGAAATCAGTGAGGACTTTGGACAGTAGTTTCACTAGGTTTATTTCTATCACGTCAAATCCTGCTGAAAGAAAAGGTGCTTATACCTTTATTTCAGTCGGTAGGACTTTGTGCTGAAATATGTTTTAGAACACTGGAATAAAGATGTCAAGCTGGTGCATCTTCTGAAAAAAGAATATTGTTTTGCGAGTAGTTTGGGCCATACGGTAATTTCACTGTGTATATTTTATTATATTAAACAAACACACTATGTATATGTAAATAATATGTGCATGTTTAGTATAATAAAATATACACAGTGAAACTACTGTAAACACACACACACACACACACACACACACACACACACACACACACACACACACACACACAGTACCAAACAAATCCCCCCTATTAAAATAACTCAAAGAGGGCCATTTTCAAAAGCAGACATCCAGATGCCATATTTTAAAAAAACTATTGTTTGCAATGTGGAAGAGCCTAGAAACCCCAATCAAGGTTTCTTTCGTATAGTGCTAAGCACTGTATGAGCAAAGTAAGATATAGCCATAGTCTTGAAGGACTTACAGATAAAAAGTGGGAGCGGAAGCTCTGTCCCAGAGAGGTGAAATGACTTGCTGGAAACTATAAAACAGGTGAAAGAATAGAAGGAGAAAAACTCCAAAATTTTGACGCCTGGTCCCGTTTCCTAACACTAATCTATACTCCCTTTGATTATTCAAATTTGCATTAAAAATGGCATTTATATGTATTAAATTAAAATATTTAATCTCAAAATATGAGATTTAGAAATCCTATGAAACTGCTCTTTAGCACTTTTTTAGAAAAGCAGATAATATACAGCCAGACAAGGGAGAAGAAAGAAAAACTTGCTTGCTGCTAAATTCACTAGCGCCAACTCCTGGGATTTCATCAAGAGTATCGTAATAACCCCTTCCTTCTCCCTCCCCTCATATTCAGGAATCAGCTTATCAGATTTCATTATTTAATTCAAAAAGAAAATAAGTTTTTAGGCCCTCATGGTTGTGGACAAAAGCACTCAAACTCACAAGCAAACACAAAGACACCAAATTTATATATATTTTTATATCTTATGATATTTAAGCCAATCTCATGAGTTGGGGGCCTGCTTCATGATTTTTATCACTTACTTGGGTCGAACTATGACAAATAAGTTAAACAGTCCCCGTAAAGCTAAGAGCGCATGGCTTTTAAATAGCAATATAATTAAGCTTCAGGACCAAAAAAGTGAGGGTGATTGTTTCGCATTCAAGCTCACACTGTTGTGCCTAGATTCACAAAGAGACTCTGCAATGCTGAGCACTGCAGCACCTAGCTTTTAGGTGCCTGCGAAAGAGTGTATTAATCTTGCACTGGTACTGTAAGAGGGTATATCGACACTACAGTTTTTTCTGAAAAAATGGCCATTTTCCTGAAAAATCTTCAATTACATCCACACTGCAATTGCGTTCTTTCAAAAGAAAGTTTAAAGGGTTTTTCCAGCATTCGTAATCCTCTTTCTATGAGGAAGAAGCCTTTTTCCAAAAGAGGTCTTTTGGAAAAAGGCGTGAGGATGGGGAAGAGGAGTTCTTTCAGAAGAAGAGAAAAGAGGAAAAAGCACAGGTGCCCTGGTGGCTACGCCGTCCATAGTAATCACAGTTTAAATGCGAGAGAGCACCCATTCAGTGTGGATGCTATCTTTCGAAAAAGCAGAGCACTTTTTTGATGCACTTTGACAGTGTGGACGCTCTCTTTCGGAAGAAGTTTTTTCAGAAGATCTCTTCCGGAAAAGCTTCTTTCAAAAGAGGCCTGCAGTCTAGACATAGCCTGCAGTCTGCCCCCTCAGCTCCACTTGGCATGCTCCAGTTGGAGGCCAGGTATAAAGGCCTGCAAAGCAGATCACTCTGGTCCAACACCGATGGAGAAAGGAGTACCATGCTCGTTCCTGAGTAGGATCCCTCTGCACACCAGGATGCTGACGCCAACCAAGGGAAGACTGATGCAGATGCACTGGCCTGGGATGGAGGGGAGAGACAGAGAACCCAGAGCTAGGGATATGTGAAAAGCCAGGAAGGAAGTAACCCAGGGGGAGTTTTGTGGGGAAAAGTAGCTTTACCGAAGCAGCTTGGAATGTTTTGGAGGGAGTCCCACCAAGATGATGGTATGCATCTCCACCACCAACAGCTCTGTGCATTGGGACCCAGTGGAGCGGGCAAGACTGAGAACCTCTAACTGAATCACCACTACCTCCAGAGGTGGTGAACCTGCACTCCGTTGTTACTGACTCTGGCCTCTAGGCCACACTGCCCTGCTAGACAGAGTGTTGTTATGAAGTCTGACCATTAGATTACATTGCAGTGAGACAGAAGGCCTTTGCTATAGATTCCTGGCCACCCTGGCATGTTGTCCTGGTAGCTGGGACCATGGGGAAGATGACTAACTACTGAGCCACATGGTGTTGAGCCCAACTGAGGGGTCATGGAGTATGTGGCGTACCTCTGGAGAAGGATGGGCATATGAACTCCGCGACAGTGCCCTGCTGCTTAGCGCAGTAGTTTTCAAACTACCTGATGCTGGCTGCTTCTGGGGCACAGCATGGTCTGCGGTGCCAGATAGGAAGCCTGCCTTAGTGCCCCCACTGCACCGCTGACCGGGAATCGCTCAAGGTAAGTCCCTCCTGCCTCAGCCTGGACCCCCAACCAAGCCAGAGCCCCCTTCTGCATCCCAAAGCTCTCATCTTCAACACCACCCCAAAGCCCACACTTTAGTCATATTACGTTGGGTCATGGGTGTTACAATTTTCTTCAACTGGGTCATGCAAAAAAAGTTTGAAAACCACTGGCTTAGTGGAATTCAGTACCCTGAGCTAAGTCTCTGTAAGAGCTAGGTGCTAAAGATGGGATCCACAAAAGCCAGCATGATGAACAGGGAGCTATCTCAATGAGGTAGTTGGACCTAGTGAGAATGGCATGGCCACTTGAAGTGAGTTGAGGTCAAAAGCAGGTATCTAATTCTGCTTTATGTTTTCAGCCATGAGCCCTCTTTGGGAATCAGATGCCTACACTTTTTTTTTAAATGCCACCAGAGAAAGAGAAGATGGTAGGGTCCACCGCTCCCACAACCTTTAACCTTGTGGTTAAAGCAGTCACCCAGTTTGTGGGAGACCCGAGTTCAGCTTCCCTCTTTGGCTGATGTGCCTCTTTGGCACCGAGCTGCCGTGTCGTGTTAGGGCATAGATTACTGTACACACATTCCGCCACTGAAATGTACACCACTTGGGGAGTATGATACAACCAGTGAAAAGTAGTATTTAAGTGGGGCTTCTGTGAATGTCAATGGCACCTACATGTTGAATGTAGGCATCTGGAAGGACAGTTAGCTGCTTAAGTCCCTTTGTGAATTTAGTTCCAATTGCATTAGGTACTGCAAAAGGTACTGCAGTCAGTATGTAACCTGTCAACCTAACGTCTCTCCTACTGAGAGCCATGTGAGATGCAACATCTCAGTATACTGGGTGAGTTAAGAAAACAGCAATATTGCTCCAATTCTGCAGCCCCTCTGATGGACTCCTGCTGATGCAAATTCACTGCTGAGAGTCTGGGAGTAACATACCTAATTCTCTTTCTGTAACACATTTCATGTTTTTTGTGGGCGCAATTACTCAGCATTTTGGTGATGTTTTTAGTATTTAATATTTTTTCACATGGATTTCCCTTGATTGTTTATTGCAGTGGCCGTTGTAGAGAACCCTTCAGTCATTAATTAAGTGCAGTTCATTTCTTGAACCTAAATAAAATACAAAGTGGGTCTTGCATTTTAAGCTGCTCCTAAGAATAGCACAAGTTAGACAAAGCAGCAGGGTCACCTAATGTTTGAGGTAATGTGATTGAAGAATAGTATCTCAAAATAATAAGAGTTGTACTAAAAATTCAAATACTGCAGCCCAAAGATTGGCAATGAAGTGGTTAATAGACATATGCTGTATAATTAGGAGATGCATTAATGATTATGAATAGTAAATGACTTGGTGTAAGGAAAAAAATCCAGTCAAAAGGGACATGCACCTATCTTACACATTTATTAGTAACAGTATATAACTTGAGAATTCTGCTATTAAGAATCCTGCATTATCGGTGTAAATACTTCCAAGGGTACATCAAATTGTAATCTTTCATACGACATCCATCAAACCGGGCTGGAGATTTTGACAAACATTAAACACAGTAAGGAGGCAATTATGTATGCATGATTTAATCTGCAACTAATTAATATGCAAATTTATTCATATGTTAGTTACTAAATTAAAAATGCAAAGAAGCCCTTATGGTGATTCTCAAAATTTTGCACAAACAGAACATTTTAAATGTAAGAAAAATGAAGTTTTTTGGAAACCTGCAGCATACTTTTAGTCTTTTGGAAACCTGTTGCATGGAGATGGTTCAAAAATATTTGCTTAAATATTGGAGAATGATAAAGGTGTGTTAATTGCATTTGAGAACGTAGCAGAAGAAAGGTTAAATATGATTCTCTCAAAGTCTTAGAAGATGTGCACTAATTATCAAACAAACTGTATTCTAACCCTAACTCCAAAAGCCTGCAAAGAATGTCAGGATTGTCAGGAAATAGGTCATTTTCCTCCATTTATAGATATCTTCATGCTGAATACATGTCTATTTTAATATAAAGGAACATGTTAGCATTTTAATACCTGATGTAGAAAATAGCTTGGTGGTCAATAGGCAGACATAAAAACCTGAAAATACCTCTTAGTCACCTAAATAATTTAGCCAGTTCACATTTTAGAAACGCTTTCTGCTAATATAGAAAACAAGATACGTGAGGGAACCCCTGGAGTATAGAAATTGTCTTTAATTAATTTCCAGGTGTATCTTCAAGAAACAAATAAGCAAAACAAAGGAGGCAGTTAAAATAATTTATAATGAATTCTTAAAAGCTTTGGATTTGGAACAGCTTACTCTCTTTATAGGTGAGTAGAGAATGATAATTTAATGTGTGCATGGGTCTTTCTTTGCAACATTATGTCAGTTTCTAATTTAATAAAAAATATGCTAAAATGTATCAGTGTGCCTAAATTCCCTTTTGATCACCTTTCCAGCGAGAGTTCAATGACAATATACACCGGGTATGTTGTGTTGGCAGTATGTCGGAGCAACTCAAGTAGCCCGAAGAAACGAAGTATGGCTCAACAGCATGAGAAAGTACAATAAGTGCTTCCAGGCTGTTTCCTGGGCCACTGAACTCTCACTCATGTTTTTTTTTTTTTTTTTTTTAAAGTAATCACGTTGGTTACAGCCCAATGTAACTAACGGCAGGGGTGAGGAAGGAGGAAGTTAGCCATTGGCTGCTACTCTTTTCACAGTCTGATTTTGTTCCCCCCGCTTCCTTTAACCCACTTTGATGCCAAGCTGACTGCAGCATGTCCATCCCATTTCATGCATGCCGGCCAAAAAGCCCACTATCCTACTGTGCAACTATAAGTAATCAGTTTTGATATTAGTACCTCAGTGTGTAATGTAAGAATCAGATGTCCCCAAACTATGGATGCTGGGGAATGAAGGGGAGGAGGTCCTCTGCCCCGCTCTTTTTGGAATGAAGGATGGTGGGTATGAAACAGAGCTGTGAAGGTGTGGCATTAACACAAAGTGTGGGGGGACAAGGATGGAACGAACCTCAGAAGCTAGTAAGGGTCAGATACAACCCCAGGAAACAAATTCACTAAAACACCACATATTAATATGGCTCTACACGCTTTACTTTGTTTTATTTTGGGTATGTATAATCTGTATGCTCTTTGTGTTATTATATAAATGATTGATCCTGGTCTCTATGTTGTGATTTTAATAACTAGAGCTTTAAAACCACATTTTCCTTTCACGGTTTCATTTCTGTAATGCACAACTTGGGAAAGCGGCTCTCAAAGACTAATTTTTCCAATCTAAGACTAAAGCAGGGAAAAAAGTATTTATTTGAATGGAGAAATTGCATCAGAACTGCTTGGTGAAATATAAACAGGTTTGGTTGTACATGTTCTGAATCCACTTTGCTCCTCTTTAACAAGTGACTCTTGATTTTTGTTTAGACCAGAACCAAATTTAATGCTTTTAGAAGCTTAAACATACACATTTATGCATTCATTACACAGTGTTAAATCCAATTTGTTCTTTTTACTGTCACAGGAAGCACATGTTTAAAGCAATCTGTTTCCTCATATGAATGCTTTCCTGTCTGTTTGAAAAAAATTGCAACACACTTTACCCCAAGTAACCAAGAGGTGATCATAAATATCCCTAAATAGCATTAAACAGATATGAGAGACATTAACACTTGCAGAATGCCAAAGTAGTATTAAAAAAAATTCTAACAGATGCTCCTAGGTCAAAAAGTGAAATGTGTGTTTCCTGAAAAAACACTCTCATCAGAATCATAAATGAACTGTGAGTAGAAAAATGAGGTGTCGCAGAGCAAAGTAGAGGATCTTTTTGGTGAAGAACTCTAACACACTACTGCCAAAGTGTGGTTGCAAAAGAGCCAAAATTAAATGGAAGTTTGTTGAAGACCAATATCCTTTGTAATCCGCAAGGTGGCAATGACAACAAATAAGGGCTGACTAACCCCAATCTACCATTGCAAGTCCAGCTTTCACTGGGAAAGATTGTATCACTGCAAACCAAAATACAAATCTAGGACCTGTCAGAGGAAGGGGGTTAACTCAGCCAAACTGGACCTGAACCAGACAATTTAACTTTGCGTCATCACTTTGTGGTTTACATTTGGCAGGGAAAAGATGTTCTCATCTGGAAACAGAGTCAAATCATGGGTAATATGCAAATTTGGTTGAAAGCACTAAAGTTATCTAAAGCCCCTTAAACAAATCTTTCTGTGAACAGATCTACTTCCCTCTTTAAGAATTTAGCTGCAGCATTAAAATGAGAACATAACACAGGAGTGGAGATTTGGAACTGAGTAGGTCTTTGAATACTCCTAAAACATCCCTATAAACAGTTTTATCATCTGCTCAGAATTCATCAAACACTAGAAACCTTTAAACCATTTCTGATTTATGACAAACAAAAACACAGCTCTGTGTGATATTAAAACACCCAGCCCTGGTCAATCTTTTCCTGAGCCAGCACAGAATTTTAGCCCTCCTTAATAACTCATTTGGGCCTGACAGGGGAGTGCCTCATGTCACTCAGCAGTGGCCCCCTGTGGCCAATTAAGGAGTTGTTGAAAATGACACTGGACCATAAGGGGAGGGAAAGGGGGCATGGTTAAAATTAAGAGAAATATGGGGTACAGCCATCTCAGAATTCCAGTAAGGCTGCAGGGGAAGCCTTACTATTAAAAAAATGAAGGAACATTCACTTTTTCATATTTTTTCATAATTTTAATAATCCTCTTATCGTGGCTCATTATGCCCCTGGAATCTTAAAACAAATATTTTACGTTACTGAAATTGATTTCTTTCCATTATGTAGAAATTTATTGCTAGATTGCCGCTAAGTGCTGACTTTTGTAACAACAAATAAAAACCAATGTCCCTCCCACAAAAAAGCAGAAGTAATTTTATTTGTTTGTGTTTTGTCTGGGTTTTTAAAAAGTCTTTATAAACCTACACACAGATATAGGGATACTGCTTATCTCAAGCATCAATAAAAATGCTTAGGGTGTTTTTTGTTCAGCTGTTGATTAAACCATCTGTTTGGAGTGGCAAACATTTTGTATTCTTTTCAAAATAAAAACATATAAAAGATACTGTAGGGCTAATATATTTTATGCCAAGAAAATTTCATGGATGCTTTGCTAGACATTTAAGCACATTAATAATTATTAGTGTAATTTGTGCTAGTTTTTTTTAAACTAATTTAATCATCCCGACAAAAAGTATTTCTGCATGTTTACCTTTTCAGTAAAAATGTAAGAATACTTTACAGCAAAAATAAATGGTCCTGTGATATTTAGAATTACATAGACTTTGCTAACAGACTTAAGTACGTGAGACTGGTGTTAGAGAACTTTATGGAATTATGTACTCTCTCATTAATGTGATTTTTTACCACATATGAATCTATTTGGTTTTTGGATGGAAACATTTTTTTTAAACAAATGACTCCTCAAAAACAGCATTCCTAAAACAAATGCCTGAATTCCCAAATACTGTTCAATAGGAATATTTAAAAGTATGTTATAAATGGAAGTTACTATGTTTAGTAAGCAATAAAAAGGAATAGTTTTCTTCTCTAAATGTCTTGTCCTAAAAATTATTCCACAAAGCACAAGTTCAAAGATAGGACTAAGTGCCAAATTCTTCCCACATTTACATTTATGCCGTCACCCTGGTGTCCTCTGATAGTACTGGGCATGAATGGGTGTAACAACAGGCAGAATACAACCTGAATTATGGATCTACAAATCTCATTTTCTTGTTTTTGTATATAAGCCATTTATTTTCTTTACAGCAGACATTCATTCATGTCCCATTCTAACAAAACAAAAGCAACAATCAGAAAACACAACATTGAAATGTCTTTACTGATCCTCTAAAAGGTTAATATTGGCAATACATACATTCCCAAATGGAGTTCACTGATTTCAATTGACATTTTGCATGATCAGGTTCATAGTGATATTTTTTGTTTCATGGAGAAATTTCACTAAGTTCAGGTTCAACACTACTTTCATTTTCATTATTAAAGTTGCAGTATATAAACATACTGGACCTAATGGCCATGTGTGTATGTACATACATATAAAAAAATCAATAATCAGTGCAATCAGGGGAGAGCAGCGCTTTTTGGATTGTTTTTGCATTGCATCATTTACTATTCATGCTGGAATTATGTTTGTATTGGAGCCTGCATATTACACCATATTCATGGGAAGTTTGTGCATATTCCTGGAGCTGAAACTTGATATGCAAAATTTCAGCTTAATGTATTTTACCCTACTTCATTAAGGTGTGAGTATGTATGGGTATACACACACACACACTTAGATATCCTCTGTAATCAATGACGAAAGCCTAGCATAGGTCCATGAGAAATACTTTGTTGTCCTCTGCACTACCTATATTACTCTGAAGAGGGAGTCTATGCTCAAGCAAAACAATGAAAACCACAATAACCACATGCCTGAGTTACCAGCTGCTAAGAATAGTTCTGAACTATTCATTACTGCTGTTTTGGGAGCAAACAGTTAAATATTTAGAACTGTATGGATTTTTCACTTCATTTTATTAGAAGTTAAAACATTTAAGACCCAGGCATAAAAAACAGGGTATTTATTTCAAACGCTATTCTATGCTATTTATTTAACACACACACACACACACACACACACACACACACACACACACACACACACACACACACACACACACACACAGTTTTATCAACAGCTTTATTGTAATGTGTTTGGGGGAAAAACAAAAAACAAACACAACACTTTGTGTCTAAAGAAATTCTTTATACTTTCCAATGCCACCATTTTCAGGATATCTTTTAGTTAACCCACTTGCAAGTTTACAGTAGATTCTGATTTAAATAATTTATTTGAAAAAAAAAGTTGAAAGAAATATTGCAAATCAAGAGAACTCTGAACAACAGGCATTCTACTAATTGAAAAAGTGCCTGTTTTAAATTAACATGCTAGAGATGTTCACGTGAAAAAAAGAAAGGGTTAAATTTTACCCTTGGATATATTGAGTAAAAATGTAAGAAAGGAGATAGGGCAGCACTGTGTTATGTGGTTCTGAATGACGAACATCCTCTCATGGTGCAGAGTGTACATACAGCGAGGTGCATAACATGGTCTCCTGATGATAGAGATTCTGAGAACAGAGAATGTGTCCACAAGCTGATAGGAGCAGCACAAGCTACTCGCCACCTGTAATGCTGTGTACACTGCTTTTTGGCAGGGAATCAAAACACCCATGATGCTCAGCAACACACCGCAGTGGTCTTGTCATCAGTCAGCTGTGGAGCTAGCTAAGCACATTTTGCCCCTCACTCCACCAACCCTCACTCACTATCTACAAAATTATACAAAAATATTCTAGCAAAGCTCCCAAAATTAGTTCCTCTTTCTTCTCCACCCATCACCTAACTTCTCCTATCCAGTCCCCCATTCTGCTTCCTTCCTTCTGAGCAGGGGCAGATGACTGTTTTGCGGGACCCCGGGCAGCGTCACTCCGCGGCCCCCCCCCCCCCCCTTTGCCACGGCGCATGCGCGGGGCTTTTTTAAGCGCAGGGCCCGGGGTGGCCACCCCGTTCGCCCTGCCCTATATCCGCCCCTGCTTCTGAGTGTTGTTAGCGCTGAGTTTTCCCTTCCTTTATGCTTATTTTATCCTTCTCTTCTTCATCTGTCTTCCATCTCTAATCTAATTGAAGATCAGTTGTGTCCCCAGCCAATCTCATCACCTTTTCTGATAGTCTACCAAATCCTTAGGATTTCAGCAAGTCTGGCATTCACTGTTAGGCCTGCTGCCATTTTCAACTAAAGTATTTCAGGGCTTCCCTGGGTCAGTGACAACCTAGAACACACTGAACACTTCTAACCCCAGGGAAGCCCGAGGCCACATGACATTTGAGCATGGCATTCAGCCCAGAAGACGCTGCCAGCAGTGATGATGCTGAGATCTCACCATACTGTTAATTTTGTGAGTTAGATTTCATCGTGGGCAGACCACTGGCAGCAGCAGAATCAATTGAACAGACAGGAAATACACTGATCTAAAATGATTTGAAAAATCAAATCCAAATTGGCTATTTGAAGCTAAGGTTTAAGACAATTCGTAAGATTGGCTTTTTAAAAACAGCTTACTCCTCCAATAATGTGTAATATTAGCATACGCTAAAATAAAATAAACAGGGAAAGCATAAATGCAAGGTCTCCTATTTCTCTGCTCCCCAGCTATCCTCAGCCAAGTTATTACAGTTAAATATTCTCTGTCCCATCTATTAACAGGTCTTTCCCATAAGAATCTCCCAAGACCAGACCTGGAAACTCCAGGTAATATCACTGTAGTATTTGCCTTATCTTGGATTTGGAATAAGGCAGAAGGTTCCCTATGGGACTGAGTCCTACACTCTTACTTGTCTGCCCAGCTAATGAGGTCGCAGCTGTTATGACTATAAGCACACTCAACATCATGTAAGAAATATGGCTCCACAACAAAAAGTGACATCCTTAAATACAATGAATAAAGAGGAGGGACAGTTTTATGGCTAAGAGTGGGACTCAAGAAATCTGGATTCACCTCCTGGCTCTGCCACAGACTTACTTTGTGTCGTTGGGCAAGTCATCGAAATTTTTCTATGCTGTTTTTCTCTATCAAAAGATGTGAGCTAATATTTGCTTTCCCCTACTTTTCATTTTGGCTGAAAACTCTTCAGGACATGTGTCTGTGCAGTATGTAGCACAATGGGATGCTGACCCTGGTAGGTTGACCACCTGGCAGGTTACAACTGTCGCCTCTCTTTTTTTCCCTACTTTTACAACTTTTATTTTTAAAAAAATGACTGGTCCTAATGGTACTGGAAATACTCATCAAAACATAACTAAAGAATCAATCTATGCCGTGATGCCTGACAATCTGCTGAGAGCCTGCAAGAATAAATTTAAGAGATATGATCTGGCCCCCATTCACCTCAGAGAAGGACCTGTGAATTCTAGACTCCTGCAAACATGGCATTTGGAATTTTTTTCATTTTGCAATTTTATTGCAGACAGGTGACCAACACAGTGGCCCTGCTCTGCTGGGTCTAGCTGGGTTTTTTTTGGTGTCTCTCCTGTTTTGTCCTCAAGGGGAAGCTAACGGGATTGCAGGTCTGCTCCTTGCACTGTCCCATGGAACCAGGAAGCCCTGCCACTGCAGACACTCTCTATAACTTCCCTCTTCAATGGATTTCAGGCTGTCTTTCTTCTCTGATGGACTCATACCAAGATAGCTATCCTAGTATTTCAAATTATTATAGCAAAACATTCTGGTGCATGCTCACAGACATTTGAAGAAGGGCCCATTGACTTATTTGGGGACCAAAAACCATCTTTACTAAAGAAACCCACTGAATTTTTCATTTGAAAGCTTGTGTATATACAAAATTTTGGAAGATTTTTATTAAATGGCAATACCGTAAATTAGAAAACTCTTCAAGCATCACACCACTGCATTCCTCAAATAATTAGGGAAACACTCACTGCATGTATATTTTGGATGTTGGGGTCTGCTTGACTGAGAAGTCAAAAGGGAAGTCAAAGCAGATTCCTTCTCCAAAGAAGCAATCAGCTGAGGAATTCATTACACAGTTGCAGGTGTTCAGGAACAGCTGTTTAAAAGCCAGTAGTTCTCAATACAACTCAGTGAAATCACAGAGGTGTTTTCTTTTGCCCAAGTTTTCATATTTGTCTAGTATACACCAAGATTCCTTTTTTGCTGTTACTGACAGGACATGCTATGTTAACATGATAGGGAAAAAATAAAGTGAGTCTTTTAAAAATAAGTTTTTGCATTTGGATCATATTGGCTTTGCTTCATTGGTATTTTCATTGATGCAGTTTAAGCTATGTCAGCAAAACATGATTCTATGATTGCCTTTAATAGAGTTTGCAAATGTAACAATCTCATTAAATACTTGTTTCCACTTCCACTGTCATTGTCTTTGCCACCAAAGCTTTTTGGTCCAAATGCTTTGGAGCACAATCCTTGTCACAAAGCCACTATGTTTTGTATATTTGTATATGTTTTGTATGTTATGTATATTAAAGGCAAGTCTCTTATTAAAAGAAATAGGCACTCATCAGCAATTCCTGTTCCATAAGGAAATGTGTTTCATAAAGACTTTCAAGAATGGTTAAAAGATTTGTTTTAACTGGTTACAAGACAGGAAATAAAGGGTAGGAATAAATGGTAAGTTTTCAGAATGGAGAGTGGTAACAAGTGGTGTCCTCCAAGGGTCTGTCCTCGGACCAATCCTGTTTAACCTATTTATAAATGATCTGGAGATAGGGGTAAACAGTGAGGTGGCAAAATTTGCAGATGATACTCAACCAAAATAAGAGACTGGGCAACAAAATGGCAATGAAATTTAATCTTGACAAATGTAAAGTAATGCATATTGGAAAAAATAATCCCAACGATACTTACAATATGATGGGGACTAACTTAGCTACAACTATTCAAGAGAGAGATCTTGGTGTCATTGTGGGTAGTTCTCTCAAAACATCCACTCAGAGTGCAGTGGCAGTCAAAAAAGCAAATGTTAGAAATCATTAAAAAGGATAGAGAATAAGACAGAGAATATGTTATTGCCTCTATATAAAACCATGGTACACTCACATCTTGACTACTGCATGCAGATATGGTCACCTCATCTCAAAAAAGATATATTGGCATTGAAAAAGATTCAGAAAAGGGCAACAAAAATTATTAGGGGTTTGGAATAGGTCCCATATGAAGAGAGATTAAAAAGACTTGGACTTTTCATCTTAAAAAAGATGAGACTAAGGGGAGGAGTATGATAAACTGGTGTGAAAAAGGTAAATAAGGAAAAAAGTAGGTAAGAATAAGGACAAGGAAATAAGGAAAAGTTATTTACTTGTTCCCATAATATAAGAACTAGGTGTCACCAAATGAAATTCATAGGTAGCAGATTTAAAACAAAAAAGAGGAAGTTTTTCTTCATGCAGTGCAGAGTCAACTTGTGGAACTCCTTGCCAGAGGATGGTATGTGAAAACTAGGACTTTACCAGGGATCAATAAAAGAGCTAGATACATTCACGGAGGTTAGGTCCATCAATGGCTATTAGCCAGGATGGGTAGAAATGGTGTCCCTAGCCTCAGTTTGTCTGGAAATAGATGACAAGAGAGGGATCCCTCTTGAGATTAGTCTCTTTGGGGCATCTGGCATTGGCCACTGTCACCAGACAAGATACTGGGCTAGATGGACCTTTGATCTGACCCAGGATCGCCATTGTTATGTTCTTAGCTAATGCTTTGTCCCAGCATGCCCACAGGGCTAAGATAATTAACTTTCATCTGGTGTATTATAAACGTAACTATTTTGTCAGTCAAGTTTAGATTGTACATTTGCTGGGACAGAGAATGCATCTTCCTTTGAATAAGGCAGAGGACCCTAGAAATGTCCGACACGGCCTATATTATAAAATAAGCAAGTAAACAATAATAAAAAAACACTAATGGCAGACAAATAGCCCTTCTTTCAAAACTGCATCTTCGGGAGCTAAGGTCTTTTCACTCCCAGTTTCCATGGGCAAAGTTGTGAGACTAAGGGTACGTCTAGACTACAGGCTTCTGTCGACAAAGAGCATCTAGACTACATTGAGTTCTGTCGACAAAGCAAGCTGCTTTGTCGACATGGTAGTGTAGACGCAAAGGACAGTTTACATGCAATAACACCTTCTGTCGACAGAAACTCTGTCGACAGAAGGCGTTATGCCTCGTAAAATGAGGTTTACCAGAGTCGACTAAACTGCTGAGTTCTGTCGACATTATGTCAACAGAACTCAGCGGTAGTGTGGACGCAGGTATAGTTTTGTCGACAAAAGTCCACTTTTGTCGACAAAACCCTGTAGTCTAGACACACCCTAAATGTGTGCAAAGGAAACTCAAAGTTGGATAAAATGGCAAATTGAGGAGTTGGGGAATCCCTAGTCGGTGAAGAGCTATTTATTTTATTTATTTTAGCCATTCCTATATCTTCCCTCCATGGTCCCCAGACAGGAGGCATAGTTAAAAAAAAAAAATCATTCCTCATCCTTATGTCCATCCTATCTTTGAGGGCATATTCCAGATTTTTATCTCCTTCACCCATGGAGATGGAAAGAACAGTATGGCACATTTTTCTCTCAACTTCCCAGTGAACAAGATAAGAGAAGTAAACAATACTAGATATACTCCATGGCTGCATCTAGACTGGCATGATTTTGTGCAAAATCTTGCCGCCTGTCTACACTGGCTGCAAGAATTTGCGCAAGAACACTGACTTTGTAATGTACAAAATCAGTGGTTCTTGTGCAAATATTCCGACGCTCCCGCTCAGGGATAAGTCCTTTTGCACAAATATTCTTGCGCAAGAGGGCCAGTGTAGACAGCCACCTTAATTTCTTGCGGAAGAAAGACAGATGGCTAAATGGCCATCGGAGCTTTCTTGCGCGAGACAGCGTCTACATTGGCACGGATGCTTTTGCGCAAAAGCAAATTTTTTGCGCAAGGGCACATGCCAGTATAGACGCTCTCTTGTGCAAATACTTTTAATGGAAAAACTTTTCCGTTAAAAGTATTTGCGCAAAATCATGCCAGTCTAGACGCAGCCCATGAGTGACCAAAATGGATAAAAGCTTCAGTTTACAGAGGAAAAAAACTGAAAATAAGGAGATAAAATACAGAAAAATCTGGAATATTTTGTATTGGAATGTGCTGGCTAATAAACTTTTATAGTAGATATAATCAAAGGTTTGCAAAACACTTTACATAGCTAGGTACTGTAATGATTTTTATTATGGTAGGACCTACATGCCTAAAGATATGGTTCCCTTTATACTAGGCATTATACAAGCACACAGTAAGAGATGCTTCTTGCCGCAAATTATTATAATCTAGATGGTCAAAGAAAGAACTAGTATTTATATAGGGGGAACAGAGCCACAAAAAGATTGTGACATGCCCAAATTAATACATCCTTCCAAGCAGTGAGAGGTACAGAATCTAGATCTCCTAATTACCGATATGCGTCGAGTGTAACATGTATGATTACTTGCCCTGTGGGCGGGTGGCGTATGTGTGCACCCGTTGCAAGGAGCTCCTGACCCTCAGAGACCAAGTTCGGGCTTTGGAGGACAGGGTGACTGAACTAGAGGAGCTAAGGGAGGTAAAAAGCTATGTTGATTAGACTTTCTGGGACACGGTAGTACTGTCCCACCTCCAGTCTGAGAGCCCCAGTGCTCTTAAGGAGGATGAAAGTCTCAAGGGAACAGAGCATTTAATGGGAGCAGAGGGAAACCATCCAAGTTGGGACCCTCCTCCCAGAGGATGTTGCGGTATCCTCTCGCACTGAGGATACCTCTGAGGGGGAGGGAATGCCAGTTAGGAAGAGGCAGGTGTTAGTAGTGGGTGATTCGATCGTTAGAAACATAGATAGTTGGGTTTGTGATGACTGGGAGAACCGCATGGTCACTTGCCTGCCTGGTGCGAAGGTTGCGGATCTCTTGAGGCATCTAGATAGACTGAGTAGTGCTGGGGAGGAGCCGGTGGTCGTGGTACATGTAGGTACCAATGACGTAGGGAAGGGTAGGAGAGATGTCCTGGAGGCCAAATTTAGGCTGCTAGGAAAGAGACTGAAATCCAGGACCTCTATGGTGGCATTCTCGGAAATGCTTCCAGTTCCACGCGCAGGGCCAGGTAGGCAGGCAGAACTTCAGAGTCTCAATGTGTGGATGAGATGGTGTAGGGAAGAGGGGTTTGGATTTATTAGGAACTGGGGACACTTTTGGGAGAGGGGGAGCCTATACAGGAAGGATGGGCTCCACCTAAACCAGGGTGGAACCAGACTGCTGGCACTAAACATTAAAAAGGCCGTAGAGCAGTTTTTAAACTAAGAGATGGGGGAAAGCCAATTGGTGCAGAGATGCACGTAAATCAGAAGGAGACTTCTCCTAGAGGAGAATCCATTGGTAGAGATTCTCTAAGCTGTAGTCAGAAAGAGAGGAGGGAAGAGGGCAAACCATGGGCCAGAGCAGACAAACAACCGCATACAAAGGAATCCAATGCATCAGGGAAGGGCAGACAAATAACCAGTGGTAAATTTCTAAAGTGCTTGTACACAAATGCTAGGAGTCTGACTAATAAGATGGGTGAACTAGAATACCTCATATTAAATGAGGAGATTGACATAATGGGCATCACTGAAACCTGGTGGAATGAGGAAAATCTGTGGGACACAATCATACCGGGATATAAAATATATAGAAAGGATAGAGCAGGCCGGGTGGGTGGCAGAGTGGCACTGTATGTGAAAGATAATGTAGAATCAAATGAACTAAAAATATTAAGTGAATCAACATGTTCAATAGAATCACTATGGATAGTAATTCCATGCTCCAATAATAAGAAATTAGCAGTAGGGATATATTACCGACCACCTGACCAGGACAGCGATACTGACATTGAAATGCTGAGGGAGATTAGAGAGGCTACCAAAATAAAGAACTCTATAATAATAGGGGATTTTAATTACCCCCATATTGACTAGATACATGTCACCTCAGGAAGAGAAGCAGAGATAAAATTTCTCAATGGCTTAAATGACTGCTTCTTGGAGCAGCTAGTGCAGGAACCCACAAGGGGAGGGGCAATTCTCGATTTAGTCCTGAGTGGAGTGCAGGATCAGGTCCAGGATATAACCATTACCGGACCGCTTGGGAATAGTGACCATAATATAACAACATTCAACATTCCTGTGGTGGGAAGAACACCTCAGCAGTCCAGCACCCTGGCATTTAATTTCAAAAAGGGGAATTACACAAAAATGAGGAGGTTAGTTAAACAGAAATTAAAAGGCACAGTGACTAGAGCCAAATCCCTGAAAGCTTCATGGAAACTTTTTAAAGACACCATAATAGAGGCCCAACTTAAATGTATACCCCAAATTAAAAAACATAGCAAGAGACCTAAAAAAGAGTCACCGTGTCTTAACCACCATGTAAAAGAAGCAGTGAGGGACAAAAAGGTATCTTTTAAGAAGTGGAAGTCCAATCCTAGTGAGATAAATAGAAAGGAACATAAACACTGTCAAATCAAGTGTAAAAATGTAATAAGAAAAGCAAAAAAAGATTTTGAGGAACAGCTAGCCAAAAACTCAAAAAGAAATAACAAAATGTTTTTTAAGTACATTAGAAGCAGGAAGCCTGCTAAAAAATCTGTGGGTCCCCTAGATGCTCGAGCTATCCTTTTAGAGGATACCTTTTAGAGGATACCTATCCTTTAAATCGGCTTCCGTACCTGATGACTGGAAGGTAGCCAACATGACACCAATATTTAAAAAGGGCTCTAGAGGCGATCCTGGCAATTACAGACTGGTAAGTCTAACTTCAGTACCGGGCAAATTAGTCGAAACAATAGTAAAGAATAAAATTGTGAAGCATGTAGAAGAACATAATTTATTGGACAAAAGTCAACATGGTTTCTTTAAAGGGAAATCCTGTCTTACTAATCTGTTAGAGTTCTTTGAAGGGGTTAACAAACATGCGGACAAGGGGGATCCAGTAGATATAGTATACTTGGATTTTCAGAGAGCCTTTGACAAGCTCCCTCACCAAAGGCTCTTGTGTAAATTACATGGCCATGGGAAAAGAGGGAAGGTCCTTCCTTGGATTGAGAACTGGTTAAAAGACAGGAAACAAAGGGTAGGAATAAATGGTAAATTTTCAGATTGGAGAGGGGTGACTAGTGGTGTACCCCAAGGGTCAGTCCTGGGACCAATCCTTTTCAACTTATTCATAAATGATTTGGAGAAAGGGGTAAGGAGTGAGGTAGTAAAGTTTGCAGATGATACCAAACTGTTTAGGATAGTCAAGACAGAAGCAGACTGT
This sequence comes from Pelodiscus sinensis, assembly GCF_049634645.1. NCBI lineage: Eukaryota > Metazoa > Chordata > Testudines > Trionychidae > Pelodiscus > Pelodiscus sinensis. The sequence continues at coordinate 112,092,694 of NC_134716.1, read as the reverse complement.
GAGGGACTCCAAGAAGATCTCACCAAACTGAGTGATTGGGCAACAAATTGGCAAATGAAATTTAATGTGGATAAGTGTAAAGTAATGCACATCGGGAAAAATAACCCCAACTATACGTACAGTATGATAGGGGATAATTTGGCTATGACAAATCAGGAAAGAGATCTTGGAGTTATCGTGGACAGTTCTCTGAAAACTTCCACACAGTGTGCAGCGGCGGTCAAAAAGGCAAATAGGATGCTAGGAATTATTAAGAAAGGGATAGAAAATAAGACCCAGAATATCTTACTGCCCCTGTATAAAACTATGGTACGCCCACATCTTGAATACTGTGTACAGATGTGGTCTCCTCACCTCAAAAAAGATATTTTGGCCTTGGAAAGGGTTCAGAAAAGGGCAATTAAAATGATTAGGGGTTTGGAACGGGTCCCGTATGAGGAGAGGTTAAAGCAACTGGGACTTTTCAGTTTAGAAAAGAGGAGACTGAGGGAGGATATGATAGAGGTCTATAAAATCATGAGTGGTGTGGAGAGGGAAATAAAGAAAAGTTATTTATTAGTTCCCTAAATAGAAGAACTAGAGGACACCAAATGAAATTAATGGGTAGCAGGTTTAAAACTAATAAAAGAAAGTTCTTCTTTACACAGCGTGTAGTCAACCTGTGGAACTCCTTGCCAGAGGAGGCTGTGAAGGCTAGGACTATCATAGAGTTTAAAGAGAAGCTAGATAATTTCATGGAGGTTAGGTCCATAAAAGGCTATTAGCCAGGGGATCCTTAGTGTCCTTGGCCTCTGTTTGTCAGAGGCTGGAGAGGGATGGCAGGATACGAATCGCTTGATCATTGTCTTCGGTCCACCCTCTCTGGGGTACCTGGTGCTGGCCACTGTCGGTAGACAGGATACTGGGCTAGATGGACCTTTGGTCTGACCCAGTACGGCCGTTCTTATGTTCTTATAAACATGTAAAAAACAAATCCAGATTTGAAATTTGAAACTGGCATGAGTTCCTGAAACGATGAAAACAGAAGAAACCAAAAAAGGCAATGTGATTGTGTTGGGGAAAGATATTTTGTACATGCTCTATGAAACCGCACACAGATTTACCTAGGAAGACTCATTAGGTAACATATAAGTACAGAATCTGTTGGTATGAAATAATGTTCTGAGACTTATATCCTTATTTAAATCCACTACTTTGGGTTCAAACGTGTTATTCTACTCCAAGTTAAAAGTTTGTCGTCTTCTTGTAACAAAAGGTATGTACAGCCCCCAACAGTGGCTGCACTATAGAAGGAAAAGTGCTAATAAAGTGCTTTGAGATCATAAGATGAAAAGTGTCATTCATTCATGCATTCACTCATTCATTCAGCCAGCCAGCCAGATTGGAGATTGCTGTGTAGGCCAGACTTATGTTTTCTTTCCCCCACAGTCATTGCAGTGTTTCTGAATAAAGACGAGGCAGATCATGCACTGTTTGGAATGCACCTTGTCACAATAGAGTGAATTTTCAAAGATGACATTTCAGCCTTAACTCTGAACTTGCTGACTTTCTGTTTAACTCAGACCCTGATATTATTTGACCTCTGATTATTTTTACTGTTTAATTGTCTTTGCTTTCAAAATCAGCCATCATTTTTTGTAAAAGCAAGAGACAACATATTTTTTACAATTGTATAAGAGCATTTACATATTCAACCAGCAGACACTGCTCCTCAAAATCCTTTATAAACCATTGTATAAATAATATTGAGACCAATTTAATGCAAATAATTTAATAGAAAGAAAAATAATATTTTTATCCTATCAGCTAAGCCCAATGCAATCTATTTAGTCAATTTAGTCTACATGTTGCAAGATATATCAATATATATGTATATACACACACATATATATACATACTCTGATCCTTTTAAAAGATGCTTTATTGTTTTAGAGATAACAATGGTACAATCTAAATCTATGAAGTTTGCAAATGATTTCTCATGTTACATATTAAGGTATATCACAAAGCCAAAGTTATATTTATACAAATACACATATTCTATGCATCTCTAAGAATCTTTGTTATATTCTTGTCACTGGATATTTACATTTAATTTATCACATTTTCTGATTAGGTAACAAACAATACAATGAAAGTATTTGGGAAAAATAAGTGAGTATTTATGGATTTGGTTTTATTTACTGTATATGTAGGGAAAGACAATTTCAAATTTCAAAAATTCAAAGAGTACAATTTGCCTTAAGAATTATTTGGTCTACAAATTTTGTTTAAAAAAACAAATTTGATAAGTGCTTAAAAAGTTAATTAATTCAATAGATGTAAAATAGATTTGTTTAAAAAGAAATCTGTAAACAAGGAAGAGGTCTGATAACATTGTGCAAAAAAGTCAAAATGCTTTTGGTTCATGTGAATTCAGAATCTGCTCGAAGCAAACTTCACTACAGACTTATAGGTGAAGGTAAAAATTCCTACCAGAAACACCTACCAACCTTATTTACACAATAGGACTAGACCACAGACACCATCATAACAAAACTCTTTCCTTATAACAAATATACAACAGTAAGAGTGTTTGTCCTAATGTGGTCAGCTGTCTACAGGGAAATATTTTTAATTCTTAAGAAATTATGGAAAATCATTGTATGACAATGATTAAGGAAATAGGAAACATGCATTATAGCACACAAATAGACTGTATCAGAAAAAAAAAATCGGTAAAATTCCAAATCCTGGTAAAAGCTAATAATTAATTTTAAATATCAGATAGAAAACAGCACTGCTTCCTTAAGGATCTGTGCCTTGCGGCACATATGTGGCTTTTATAGCACAATGCTATTCTGCCATTCCAGAATATTCAACAGTACATTCTACTGTATTTAATATTATCCATATTATGTACTGGCTTGCTTCAAAATGTAAACAGCTGTGAGGAATATATCATCTGAAGTTGTCATATAAGCTATTAAAAGCTAAAGTTTCATCTAAATTAAATCCACAGCTAACTTCAAGCATAAAAGCACTCATAAAAACCTTTGGGGGGCTATTAAGTATTTCTGTAAAGAGACCGTAAAAACACGTAGCTAAGTAAAGTTTAAAAATAGGTATGGTGCCTTTTTAGCTTAAAAAAAAGTCTTTTACTAAAAACTTCTGTTTTCACAATTACCATATTTCAACAATAAAAAAATACATATTAATATATATCCAATATCACAAAAAACACAGTAATTGGCACATTTAAATGAACTGTATGTAGCATTCTAGCCATGTTGGTCCCGGGATATTAGAAAGACAAAGTGGGAGGTATTATGTTTTATTGCACCAACTACTGTTGGCAAAAGAGAGACGCTTTCAGATTTACACAGAGCCCTTCTAAGCTTGTCTCTCTCACCACCAGAATTGGGTCCAGTGAAAGATGTTATTACCTCAGCTCCTGCACCACTCCCATTTGATTAGTGATATACATATGCCTATCCTTTTCACCTTTATAAGATGAGACTACAGTCTCTCATTCAGAGGAGTAAATGAGCCTCTTTAAAATACGCTATTTTGTAAACTTCAATTTTAATTGGGTTTACACCAAAAAAAAATCCATCTCATGTTAATTTGTTCATATATTCTACTAGACTGATTACCACTTTACTCTTCCTAATACACACATTTACAGGTCATGCAAATATGATTATCACACGTGGAAAAGTTGTCCATATTTCCATGTAAAAGATATTTGATTATATCTATTGATTTGAAAAACTGTCCAATATGTTTTTAGCACAAATGTAATGTTACAGCTACATATATATATATAATAGTGCAGCATAAGGAAATCTAATAGGAAGGTGCAGAAAAGAATGTCATTCTTAGTCACACTAAAACTTAGAAACTATACTTACTGTAATACTGTATCATCTCTATTAAGGCTATTTATAAATTTACAATACATTACATTCAGATAAATATTTTTACAAACTATAACATACACTTGTTAAGCTTCCTTGGTAAAAATAAAAAGAAAGCGAAGAAGAAATCTATCAAATGTTGGTAGAACAGAAAAATCAAATTAAAAGCTATTTGGATCTCATATAAAGGATTACGTACAGCTGATTTTAACTGCCTATGAGACACATTTAAAGGTAAGATTTGAAAAAAATATATTTATTTAGTTGAGATAGTATCAATACTTCTTCCCACAAAAAATTAATCAAAGCTATTTTCTACAAGTATATAACATATTTGGAGCAGGGGAAGAGTGGCAAACTGGGTAATTATTGACTATATCTTTATTTATTAAATAACCCATAATTCTTTTGGCAACAGCTGGATTCCACTGGTTGACACCTGGTATCACACATGCAGACAGCAACTGATGCAGTTACTTTTATAGCTCTAATTCAGGTATCTCAGAAAATAAAGATGTTCTCCCTGTATTCTGGGCTTAGACCCATGTAAATTTCTCATAAATCCTTTCCACAAATCTCTTTTAACATGCAAATCCATAAATCATCATAATACTGACAAAGAAGTTAACCAACACGTGAAACTAATGCTCATTCTATCCAGAGCCATGTACAGGTAAAACTACCCAAACCTGAGGCATCTTTCCAGAGCTCTCTTTGGCTGAAAATCAACATGACCAAGACACATTTGTCCTCGTGGTGTAATTAATCACGTCTAAAAATCTTGTCACTTGACCAAACTTTGATTATCCTTACCTTGTCTACAGTCTTTATTGATAACTCTATCCACTTGGAATTGGGTTCATTTGTAATCTTTTAGATCAAATAAAGCAAAAGAAAACACAAAAAAGCTTAGCAGGCAAGCAATACTTACTGATGATGGTAAACCTGGTGGAACTTTTCGAACTTTCTTTGTTTGTACTTCTGCAAAAAGATAGAATGCCACTGTAAGAGGTGTTTACTTTGAAATTTGCTGAACAACCACCTTCCTTATATTTCTTACAGCTTTAGTCTAGACTTTTAGCATTTTAGTAAAATAAAATGCATACTATTGCTACTTATTCAGATCAGGAAGACTGGTTATGTAAAGTTGAGGAAAACAGTGAATGTGAAGATTTGGAGCTTTAGATAATTTGCTCCCTCTTTACATGGTTTTGTTATTAAAAAGGATGCTTGTGTGTGTGCAACCAAGGGAAAGCAAAGAATCAGCTAACATTAAAAAACCTACTTGTATTGCCAGCCGGAATTAGAAGCATGCTCTGTCGCTTACTTTTACTATAAAATATTGTTCAATAAAATGCAACTTCATTTGTTATTTTTAAATGGAAAGAAAAACTTCAAGACAAAATAACTCACCCATAGAGGTACTGTGAAGAGGCCTCCTTCGGGGGTTATTGCTAGAATACTGATAGTACTGAGAGCCAGGTTTCGTGGGTGAAAGAGCTCCTGGGTTGCCAATATCCATGTCACCTCCAAGGAGACTTTGCTAAAAGATTTTAAAAATACATATTGTGAAATCTCTCTCTCTCTCTCTGCGATTAACCATTTCTTAATGCTTAAAATAACACTGTAAAAAACCTGCATAAGGCAAACTAAAATACTATTTTAGAGCCTCCACGATTTGAAGTACACAGTACTAAACATTTCCAGTTTAGGGTCTTTCCCTTTGCTATGGATGCTTTATAGAGTAGATTTTTAAAAAAAATCCTAACATTTCTTACAATTAAAGGAGACTTACGCCTTTTATGCAAATACAATCATTGTTTAGCATCAACTTTTGAAGCCACATTGAAGAAGTATATTTGAGTACTATTTATTTTCTTCACAGCAAACAAAATGTGTCTGTATACATACTTTTGGTAACCACAAGCCTTTATCCCATTCCTAATATTGTGGTTCAATGTATAATGAAATAGCTACACTAACTATCTGCATATAGAAAAGATTTTTGTGTCCTAAATGAAATATACAAAGTAGGTATCATACAAAATACACACGCCAAGTACATAATATTTGATTAAGATGTGAAAATACAATTATACAGCACTGAAAATCCTGGTTAATATGCTAAGTTATTGAAAAAAAAAAAACCCAAAACATCTAAGACTATTGGAGAGCAACAGCAGCAAAAGACTTTTAAGTATATCCAGTTTATGTTTGAATTATAACTAACAAAGATGCACACCCACAAATGCAAAATTTAGTCATGAAAGGACTCTTGGTTTCTATGAAAAAGCAGGAAACAGTATCTGACCACAATAAAAGAAAAATTTTAATCTGTAAGAGAGTATGAAAGAAGAACAATTTTCTAAGAGTAAGACTCTATTTGCTATAAGCTACATTGAAACTTACCCATAATATATAAATCCCCTGATTATACTCTGCATTGAACACATTGTTCTTTTAATTATTCTGATATGCAATAAAACAGGTGTAGATACTACCATTTATATTAAGAACAAATTTACCATTTAATAAAGAAATTTTAAAATTAAGTACCAAAAATCTAACTTTATCGTTACTTGTAATCAACTTTTACTGACTGAACTAATTACTGTACTTGATAAAGTACAGAATGTGTTTTCCCTAATCTAAATTCTAATCACCATGTCACTCACAACAGACTTAGTAATGCTTCACTAACACACTATTCACATGCAAAATACTCTAAATAGGCCAATTATGACTCTGCCCCTGTTCCCTGGTTAACCCGCTGAGAACTGAAAAATTTCACAAGGCAGTCACCAACTAAAACAAAGGCTCCTTGTTTTAAATTAAGACAGTCTTTTTCATTCCTAAATAGCTCAACAAAGTGGCATGTCTTCTAATGAAAGCAGTTGGTCAAATATGACCCATGAGCTGGAAAATCAGAAATTAAAACATTCTTATTCACTGACTATACTTCTAGAAACATCCAAAGCTAACTTTTGATTCTATAAAACTATCTTACTTTTATTCCAGATAAGCAATGTGTAAATAACTAATAGGTTATCAACAAAAAGTAATCCTTGATTGATTCTCTTTTAGGGCTTTTTACATAATGTGCTGTCTAGCATTTGGCTTTATAGAAATTCCAAAAGGGTGTAATTTTATTTTCACGGATTTTAAAAATGTGAGAATGTTAGTCACAACTTTCTTGTTGCTAATATCTTTAAATTTAGCAAATATTTAATATACACCTGTGGTGACTATGTTCTTTTTAATATACACCTGCAGTAACAATATTTGCAAGTGAGTCACATAATGGCAAAGAAATACATACAAAACTCCCTGAAAAAGTTATCAACTCATTCTGAATATACTATTGAAATAAACATAATTTTATTGAATGTCTTTTATTGAATAATTCATTCAATGTATGAAAGCCTGCTAGCCACAAAAATCCTACTCAACCATATATATATATATATTTTTATCAAACATACATTTTTCACATAAAGACAGACCAGTTCATCTGTACCTGGACTAATCATATGTCTAGTGGTCTTAAAGATTTAGCTCTCTACATCCATCCTACTTGGTGTAATATGATTTTTTTAAATATACATAGAAATGGAGTTTACATTCTTGTACAAATAACATGAATCTTGGTTAATTTAATATAATTTTCCACACATTTTGTTGTTCTATTCATTAAATGCCTGGAAAAACTGTGATTTCTACACAGAAAAAAACAGACAACAATACTGGAAATAAGCATGATAAGAATCTTAAAAGCATCCCATGTTTTTTGTTTAGCTATTGCTTAATTTTCTTTGTCTCTAGGGGTTTTTTTTATAATAATTACTAATTCCTTGATAACAAACGCTTGATGACATAAATCTACAAAGTTAGATAATAATATGTCGATTACATATAAAGCAACATTCTGGTACTTTGGACACTTGTGAACGGAAATATGCAAAAATTTAAGAAAGACTGCAAGAAAGGACTTCCAACATTATGATACCATTTTGCTTCCTTGTACGGTTTGTTCGTTCAAGGAGTCGATGTATATATTCTTGATATATTAATGTGCATTACCTTTGCATGTACACATGGTCACAATTAATCCTACATATTTTACTGTAATTTCAGTATTTGCTGAAAAAGCATTGCTGTCTCTTAATAAACTTTTATCATAATCACAAAGACCAAATTCTTCTTTTTTTAAACCTTCGTTGTTCACTGGGACAACAAAGTCATTCTTCAAGGCAACAAAACCATGTATTTCTGTCCAATTAAGGAGCCCTCCCTAAATACTCCCCCTTGGAAAACTGAGATAAATTATGTATATGTATATGTACTTATTCTGTGATGCAGGTAGCAAGTAGCACAATGGGCATTTATTATTGTTCAGCCTACATGCCGCATTATTAATGGCCTGCAACAAATAGAAAAGATAAAATGTTTACAAACCCGTGACACCAGAGATTACATAGCATTTAAGGCTCTTTGTCCATATTTGATCTTAAAGTGTATGAATTATTAGACGTCTGAAATACGTATTTGCCATTAAGAAATGATGCCTTGCAAGTTAAATGTTATAGCTGCTAAACTCCTCTCCTCATTTTAGACAGGGTTAAAATGGTTGCATGTTTTTCATTTAGCGCAATCTAATGTTCTGATGTTATCTTTGTGTCCCACCAGCATGCTACCCAGGAAACACAGGAAACAAGATGTTGCATATTTTGAAGCTAAACTATATAAACCTTACAGACATATTCTTGCAATTTAGCATACTCTGTGCAAATCCCAGCCCTCTGTACTGTATAGTTTGTAGTGTACATTGTATTCTCAAAGACAAAGAACATAACGTAAGAATTTTCCAGTCAGATTTCAAAGTTTGAGTTAAAAAACAAATCAGAGAAGAAAAGCAATCTCAACACAGCAAGATCCATTACCAGATTCAGACATCCAGCAGTTTTTTGTCAATTTGGATGCTTTGTTTGTTTGTTTGTGTTTGTTTATTTGTTAGTTAGTTACCTGGAACTCAGTCTCTGTTTCTAACACACCCTCAACCCTGTCTTCTTTTAATTTTAGCCGGGAAACCTTCACTTAATTCAGTAAATGAAACCACATATTGAGGGTTATTTAAAAAAAACCCAAACCACCCCACTGTATTTATCAAAATGATTAATACCTGAGTGGTAGTTTAAAACAAAAAAAAACTGGACTGTTTTCATCAAAATCTGAAACTTTGCTTTTTAAATCAAAATGATTTTTGCAACCAAGTAATTGTTACACTTCAATCATTTTTTAAAATATGAGTGAAAAGTAGATTTCTGTAACTATTATTTTTACCCCTTAATTATAGATATGAGTGAGATTAGAATAGGATGAGTGCTGCCTTCTATTAGTATATAATTGATTCAGATGAAAGGAAAATGACCTTGAATGTTGTAATCTGGGTGTGGGGTGGAGGAGAAAACCCTCCACAGGTTAGGAGGAAATATGTACAAAAAGGTACTTTGCTGGATTTACCATGGATTCTGTTTTTTTCATTCCCCATTACATGATGACCAGATATCAAACACGACGACATCATGGGGGGATGTTTTAGAACAAAGAAAAACAGTTTTCAATGAAACCAGATTAAGCTCCTTTTCTGAACTATTGCCAAATGCTTGAGTGTTGAATCCATGTTGGAGCATTCTAGTGCTTGCACAGCTGCAATTCTATTCTACGATCACAAACCTACATGATGTATAGTGACTGGGGCCCACATATTCCCACAGGAAGCAAAAGGGCCTATGGGTTCAAAGAAGCATCAGGAGGGATTGCGTGGAGGGGAAAGGTGACGGCACTGTAGCATTCTTTCTTGTCATGTGGTTGCACAAGAACCTCCGCACTACTTATGGTGCTGCCATGTGGCACTTAGGATCCTGTCGGTTGGCCAACAAAGAGATGGGGATAGGAATTCAGTATGTTATGCTCTTCAGGAAAATAAGCATAGTGCAGAGATCAAATGCATTATGCAATTCTGTTCTGAGCAGCACAACAGGTATTCCCACACAGAGCATAAAGAACTATCTCTGCAGCACGGAAAGCTTTGTGAAAAATATTATTGTAGCTGGGAATGGGCGGCGAAGAGGAGTTCAGAGCAGTGTTTAGCTTCAATGGAACCCTGGGCCCATAGGACCCTCCTAAGCATTTCTTGTAGATCACCAAGAAACCTTATACAATAGTATGGGACCTCCTCTTCCAAGCAGCTTCTGGCTTGCCTCTCCTTGCCGATGCATATGACAAGAAGGGAAACACAGACAAATCTGTGTAGCAAACTGACTTTGTCCAGATAAACAAGGCTGAAGGCTGAGCTTACTGTGAGTATAAAATGCTGAACTACTACTGGTGTGTGTGTGTGTGTGTGTGTGTGTGTGTGTGTGTGTGTGCGCGCGCGCGCGCGTATGTGTGTGTGCACGCACTAGAAGATTTACCTGGCATTGCTCAGGTCCTTAATTAACTTTTGTTTTGTGGAAAATAAAATGAAAATGTACATGCTTCATACGCTTTACCGCAGCAGCTTGAGGCCAGATGCGTAGTGCCATTCTATGGCCGCTGCAGCACCAGCAGGCACAGCATGCATGCCCAGCTGGAGGATGGACAGACAGACACTCTCTGCAATATATAGTAGATCGCTGTCCTGTTCTCCACTCCTACCCTCTGCTCCCGCAATGAAGTTATATCTGTACAGGTCCCCATCACTGGCCCCTTGCTGCCCCCCTGTGATCATTATGCAGAATAACTGACCCTGCTTTCCATCCCATATCCCATTCCAAGCACATCCCATTTTCCTGGCAGAACCAAATCCTTACCTTGCTTTACGTAATAACAAGAGGAAGCTGTATATCAGCTGTATACCGTTTGTTCTTGTACAGAAACACACACAGGCTACGTCTAGACTGGCATGATTTTCCGCAAATGCTTATAACGGAAAAGTTTTTCCGTTAAAAGCATTTGCGGAAAAGAGAGTCTAGATTGGCACGGACGCTTTTCCGCAAAAGCACTTTTTGCGGAAAAGCATCCATGCCAGTCTAGACGCGGTTTTGCGTAAGAAAGCCCCGATCACCATTTTCGCGATCGGGGCTTTTTTGCGCAAAACTATACCACGTTGTCTACACATGCAAAAGCATTTGCGCAAGAGGGCTTTTGCCCGAACGGGAGCAGCATAGTATTTCCGCAAGAACACTGAGAATCTTACATGAGATCGTCAGTGTTTTTGCGGAAATTCAAGCGGCCAGTGTAGACAGCTGGCAAGTTTTTCCGCAAAAGCACTTGCTTTGGCGGAAAAGCTTGCCAGTCTAGACGCAGCCACACATTCTTAAATACATAGTAGATAATACACACACACACACACACACACACTTACTTCATTATAATGCTTGCAAATCATGCATCACTTTAAACTAATAAGTTCATTTCATCATATATATTATAAGAATTAGAGGAAATCACTTTCTTCCTGTAGAAAGAAAACTTACTATTTTTTCATAACCCTTTCCACACTCTGTGATGTAAAAGCCTTTAGGAAGAGTGATCGATCTGCCTAGGTTTAGGAGGAGGAAATGAAAGTTTGTACTTTCACCTTGTTTGCCCTTTGTCACATTCTTACTTTAGACTATGGACTCAATTTGCACGTTCTGAAGTGCTGCCTCCACTACTGTACTAATCCCACTTTGCCAGCCAGCGAGGCCAAGTAGCACAAGATCATAGCCACACCTCCTCCATACACTTTTCCATGTGACTTGATCCCTGAAGGAGAAAGGCTCAGCTCCTTGTAGATGCACCACAAAGAACATTATTATGCACACAATAACGGACAGAGAACAATCTAATTGCTATAGATTGCTTATACACCATGAGGCAGTATATTATGTTTAATTATGAATTTTCAGGGAACCAAAAGCAAGGAGAGAACAGTGCTGTGATTCTCCTTTACATGAAAAAATTAGTTTTCAGAACTTTCCCACCCCACAATCTCAATCAATGGAATTTGTCTCCTAAGTGCCTAAATCTTTTAAATCGGTTAAGCTGATTGCAATCATGCCCAAACACCTTTGAAATTCTGAGATTTTGTTTGTTACAAACTTGCAACCTAGTCAACCTGAATGTGTCAAAACCACACGCTGGTTGAATAGGAGTGTTGATCTCTGTCTCATCTTCTGTGATTTTATTTCCACAGCATTCTAGCATTTTGAGATAAACTGTAGCCCAATCACTTTCCCATATGTAGCTCTGAGATAAAAATCTGAATCGTACATTTTAAATGGCGGAGGAAGAGATCTCCGAATTGTTTCATCATCCAGGGTTCTGCCTCTTCTTCCTGTTCTGAACTATATTTATGAACTTTTGATTTGGTAACAATTGTGTTGGCTAAGCTATAAAGGCATTCCATACATTCTCTGAATTGTTTCTCAGTTATCTCCCTCTGTGGTTTCAGTTCTTTGTTAATTATATTATTAAACCAGATTTCCACTGAGACGCTGACGGTGTCATCTACCCATAATCTGCCAAGTCCCTTCAAAAGCTTCTTCAATGACTTTTGAAAGTTTAGCACCTCTTTGTAGAGCTCTCTGTTGTGTAAAATATGCATGCTATGTTTTTATCAAAAGTCCTCATGCTTAGTGCAAATATCAACATACTCATGGTGGCTGAATAGGCAAATATAGAACCAATTTATTGAATTCCACCAAATGTATTTGTGAAGCAGAGATGTCCATTTTCCTTTTCATATAACAAACCATAACTCTGAAAGTATTTGAGGAAAAATGTTGAACTTCCACTGAATGCTTTGACTTTTCTCAAAGAGTTTATATTGTTTCTTGCACACTCATTAGCCAGAAGTTAGGTTAATTACACCTGAGAAGCACCTCATATTTTTCTCCCTTAATTCTTTGTTATAATTTTATCTCCATTGTTAAATGGTATAGAACATTCTACATTTTTTTCAAATATTGGCTTGTATCTTTGTAGGAATATTGTAGCTATTACAAGAGAATTTCTCAGCCCTTGTACATCAATGTCCCTGATGTTGATTCTTAGAGAGCTTGTCTCCACTATGCCAGGGATCGATGCTGCAGCAATTGATCCACCAGCTGATTTTCTCTGTCTGTTTATATGCAATAAATCAATCTCTGAGCGCTCTCCCATCAATGCCCTTACTTCAGAAGGACGAGAAGAGAAGCCGACATTGACAGAAGAGCAGTCTCCGCCAGATGCCGCAGTAAGTACAATGACTTTTTTTATGCTACTTGCATAGCTGAAGTCATGTAGATTAGATCGAAGGTGGTAGTTAGTGTATATAAGTTCTTTTTTTTATAATTATTCCATTCCTCCCTCCCCCCGCTATTTCCTCACTTGCATTTCTTAGGGTGAGATCTCTGCATTTACTTCTCTCTGGTGGAACATATAAGTAGGGGGAAGTGCTTTGATCATTTCTTCAAAAAAAAATTTTTTTGTGCATTTTGAGATTCAAATAATGTTATTCTGATAAAATAAATTAGAAACTTTCAAAGATCAATTATCCGCCTTTCTTTTGATTATACAGAATAACCATAGATTGATCATTTTCATTTTGGGGGGTCTCAAAAATGAAACATAATATCTGATGTTTTGAATGAAACTGATGTACAGACAGGAATACAGTTTTAAATTATATCACAGCATCTACGTTCTGACGATGGAGATACTGATGATGGCATAAAATGTCTCACTTGCCGAATTGGTAAACTCATTGTTCTTCTTGTCTTCTTCGAGAGATGAATTTTTATTTAATAGCATTTTTTACCTAATCTATTTTTTCTATACTTTTTAGGTAAGCAAATTCCTCTTTAATTTTTATACTTAGCAACTTTTAACAAAGTTTACTTTTTATTTCAGAAAAATTATCAACATTCATTTCTTTTGAATCTTCATTCACTTCCTTCCTACCACTTCCTTCATATTTAGGCATGATGAGTTAAATTAATTCACACCCTGCTGTTTGGTCATCACCAAATGCATTTTTTGTTTGTTTTGTTTCGTAGTATTGATCTGTAGCTTTCCCATTTACAGAGAAGAAAGTATGGAAAATGTGACCGAAGTTTTACCAAAATGCTCAGAAAGGAGAAGAAAATAAACTTCCTCCAAAATCATATTATTTAAAATCTCATTATTTTTAATGCAGTCTTGTGATTTTGGGGTGGGAAGGACTGACTCATGATTTTTTAAATGCTTAGGGTTGAAATTATTGAATTTCTATTGTCAGAATGAGACACAGCTTCCTACCGTATTCAACACTGTGAACACTAAAAAAGGTTAACTAATACTGCATATTATCAGATACTATGTCCAGCTTCCAGAACTTTGAAGGCGAGCAAATCAAGTATTCACAATATTCGTAACTCCACTGACTTCCTTGTGCAACATCCAATGACAGCTGATTACACCTAGTAGATACATTTCTCCCTGTACACCCACAATTGATTCCAGCCATCCTCCTCCTCCCTCTAGACTTCGAGAAAATTCTATAGCTTTTTTTTATTACTAACATAGGTTTAAGAAGGACCGTAATGTTCTCCACTTCATTTTTTAACTTTTTGCTATATAGTTTTCATTCACAGACTGGAATCTGATCCTTATCTTTCTACTATCAAAAAACTTTCAGACATATGTAAACAATCTAGACTGAGAGACATTTAAAGAAATCCTTTCCTCTCCCCCCACCAAACATACAACAACCCAAACAAAACAAAAATCAGAAGAAAACTGATAACACCTGAAAAACGCACTGCAAACTGTCCTGAGAGAGAAAGAGAGAGAGAAGACACATGAACAGAGAAATTCATCCAAGATTTGTCGACACTCTCTTTGTAATTCTTGTTAGGTTAAGTTTTTCTGGTCCAGCAAAACTACACTCACAAGGCAAAGTCAAAAAGGAAAATAAAAATAGTTACATACCACTCTGGGGTCTCCCTCACGTTGCATTGTGGCAAACCCAGCTTATTACAGTTTACATCAGGCATGTCAAACAGGCCTCTAGTGGGCCGCATGCGGCCCGATCAAAATTTTTAGAGGCCAGCCATTACATTTTTATAAAAGAATAAAGTGCAGCCTGCTGGCCGCTTGGAACACGTGGCCGAGTGCAGATCACCCGGCCGCTCTGCACACGGCACCGCAGTGACTGATCATGACTGGCCGGGCCACTCAGCACTCCAGCGACTGCTGATGGCTGGCCAGACTGCTCTGCACATGGCACCCAGCACATGCTCATGGCCAACTAGGCTGCTCTGCGCACGGCGCCACAACACATGCTCACGGCTTGCTGGGCCGCTCTGCGCTGGGTGCTCCAGCACATGCTCACAGCCGGCCAACCGCTCTACACAGGCATCAAGCGCCTGCTCACAGCTAGCCACTGTTCTCATGCCACCCCAACGCCTGAGGAAGAAATGTGTGGTGATGGCAAAGGCTCCGGGACCCAGGCATTAGGTTGCGGGGAGAGGGGGCTGGGAGTGCCTGGCTCTGGGGAGAGGAGGGGGATATTTTGTTAATATTTTGGTTTTTATTTATTTATTCCCAAATAAAATCACAAAATGTATATTAATTTTATATCAATATGTCAATTTGTTGCAATTCCATGAATATTGTGTTTATGCAAAATCTCAAACTTATAAAGTATCTGAAATTTTCACAGAAGCCTGTTCTATTTGATTAACCACGGTGTATACTTGTTTTTATTTCAACAAAACAAGTTATATATATCATATACAAAATTAAAAAGTACCTTAAATGCATATTTAAATTTTAAAAAATTATGAGCAAATAAAAATTTTATACAAATTACTGTATTATATTAAAACAAGACCCAAAAAATTATAAAATATACCTAAAACATAATCTATAATTAATAATTATGACTTTCTGATACAAGTACATTTTCTTTGGTGGCCCTGAAAGCTATCAGTTTTTGTTTGTGCGGCCCTCAGTGGGCTTCGAGTTTGGCATGTCTGGTTTACATCCTCTAGCAGCTATAGCCACAAAGAGCTTTTCTCATATCCAGGGATTTCCAGAGTATAGTGTTGCTCTGGCCACATATTTACCCTTAGAAAGGGCTTCTACACTTGGACCCAGGGAAGCATGGAACTTTACACCAGATCTGTGTTGGCCCTTACCCTGGGAAAGTGGGTAAGTAAGAAGGCTTTATAAACCAAAAAGAAAGCTGCCACAAGAGTTTAGCAAAGGGGGTGGAGTGATGTTGGGAATCTAGATCATGGGGTATGTCTACACAACAAGACAAGGTTGAATTAAGATACGCAATTTCAGCTACATTAATTGCATAGCTGAAATCAAAGTACCTTAACTCGCCTTTTGATGTCGTTACACACTGCAAGAAGCCAAAGGGAGAACACTTTTCCTTCAACTTCCCTTACTCCTCCTGGAAGCAGGACTACCGGTATCAGCCGCAGTGCCCCTCAGTTCAAATTAGCGTGTCTTCACTAGACCGCTGATTTGAACCTGGAAGTGGCAGCTTTGATCTTCTCTGTAGTGGAGACAAATCCTTAGAGTCCTGCACAAAGCCCATTACTCAGGCAATCTCATCCAGGATGAATTCCATTCTGTTTGCCAATCAAAAGAGGTGCAGTTTTCTGCCATCAAACATAATAGTACCCATTTATTTTAGTTGTGCCGTGTAATCTGTCTAATGAGATATGATAGTAGCAAACTTAGACCAAAGTGATACAGTTTATATACATATCTCAACCAGAATCAATGTGAAGACTAAATGAGGGGTAATGACAGAATCCTTTTCCAGGGTAGAATAGGTGATACAGAGCTAATTTTTGCCCTCAGTTTATAACAGGCCTGAGCAAAATAGGGCTTGCAGGCCAGATGTGGCCCACCAAGCCACCAGATCTGGCCCGCAGAGGCAGTGGGGAGCCCCTGGCAGGCTCTCCTGCTTACCCCACAGCTGCATGCACTATGCAGAAACTCAACTGCAGGGCTCCGTTTCTGTTTTAAAACTGGAGGGGAGAGGGGAAGTTTCAGGAGCCGCCCTGCCCCCAGCACAATCCCATTGGCTGGTTTCTGGCTGGAAACCAGCGAATAGGAGCTGCTTGTTTGAATAATAGGCAGCCGAGAAGAACCATACCCCCCCCCCACCTCAGCTCCGTTATTCAACTAAGTACATGGCCAGGCAATCAGGCAGGCTGGCTGGCTGGGAAATGTTTTAAGCTCTGCAAGCCTTAGCTCCACAAGCAGGCAGGCTAGTTTGACTGCTGGCTGGTAAGTCTCCTGGCCACAGCTTGTTTCTGGCACCCTAACCCTTCTCTGCCCCAACCCTCTGCCTCCTACTCAACATAACCAAACCCTCTGTCTCTCTCTTACACCAATACCCCTCCCAGATCTGGCACCCCAAACTTCTGTCCCAGATCACAATATCCTCCTACCCTAGGTCACATCCCAAATCCCTTCACTCCAGTCCCCTACGCTAGGTCACAACCAACTCCTTCACCCAAACTCCCTCCCAGACTCCAGTCTCTCTCATGCATTCAAAACCCTTACACCAATCTCCCCTCTGCACCTAACCTACATCCCAGACCCTGCATCTCCTCCATTAATATCATGGAAGAGTGCAGCCCTCGACCACTTTCCAAAATCTTAGAGTGGCCCCCCAGTCAAAAATTAGTGCCCACCTCTGGTTTACACCCACATAAATCCACTGACATATATGTGGGCTATAAAAGGGATAAATTAGGGGAGAATTTGGCTTCTGGTCAATATTGGATCTGATGTTGATTGCTGTTCAGCTGTATATAATTAAGCTTTGTCTGAAGCATTTTTTACAACCCGGTGATGCTAAAATGGAGATCTGCCACATCATCATCCAATTCAACTGCTCTACAACTTCTCCCTTGTGTGTATAAAACATGCACCTCTTTTATGCAACAATTAAAATTAATCATTAAGAGACAGTCTTCCCATTTCTGTGTCCTCTGTATTTGATATATATATAAAAAAGGAAAATGTCTGCCTACTGGCACTTCCGTGCCTCCTCCCTAATATAGCACAGCAAATCATACAAAAAGTTAAGTTATATTAAGTGTTCCTATATTTTAAACATGCACTACATCAGAGCATTGGCATATGACGTAAGTGTTACTACGGTAACTACCACATAATATATACAGGAGTAATTGTCAAATAAAAATCATGCATGTTGGCATATAAATTAGAATGGCCTGATGGCTACAAAAAGGCTCATGCATCCTCCTGTTTTACTGTTTTTCTTATTCTTCTAAGGAATATTTGAATTTGCAATACCCAATTCCACTCACTCTCCAAAGTTTATCAGATCCTATATCCATCTGGTACTTATCAGCAATGTGGTCACTTAGTGGAGCTGATAGGAGGTTAAGAATGAGGGTTAATGAAGAGCAGAAATTCATACTGCACAATGAAAGAAAACTTTTTTTTTCAATTTTCTAGAGTAAAATATACAAAAATTGCAAGCAATAATAAGTCAGTCTATACTACTTTTCCAGTTCAAATGAGCCCTTTCATTTATAATTCAGTAAGTGTGTCCTAATCACTATTTGCCTTAAAATGTTTCTCTTTGGCAAATTACTTCAAAACCTAAAATAGAGCAAGTTTTAAAAGACCTGTTAACCTAACAAGAAAATTAACATCAGTCTTCCCTGTGTAAACATTTAACTATAAAGGGGTTACTACAAGAATACTGGGTCAATTTGTTTCTGACAGGGTAAAATATCCTGACATGCTTCAGTCTTAAAAATGTGTTTAGTAGCTGATTTCCCATTTTTAATTATATAATTATTTTCCCTTTGAATAGGAGAACACAGAAGAGGTTTATACAAATTCAAATTCAAATAATGTTTTTCAGAAATTATGAGTTAGCAATATTTTTACCCAAGAAAAGTTACATTAAGACTAAGAAAACTTCCCATCTTTAAAACAACAAATGAACAAACCAAAAACAATGTAATAATATAACTGCTTACAAGAATGTTTTTGTTAACTCATTACTGTGTGTTGGTTTCAAAGATAATACTATTCACACTGCATTGTTAAGAGTCAAGTCAGCCGATCTCCTGTTAGGAGACCCTGGGTTTATTATCCTAAGAGCTTGAGCATCTACACTTAATTATGCTGAACCAAGTCCAAACATTGATATCCCAAGCTTCCTGGAGCCCTTTCAATACGTGCCTGCTCTAGCCACTTGTAGTGCAGTGTGGAAAAACTTTGATTGTCCAGAGCACAAAGAAAGTTTTGGTCCATGGGATTGTGGAATGATTTTGGCAAGCACCCAGAGCACAAGTTCAGTGGAGCTGGTGTTTGCATCCTGAGTCCTAGGTTAACAAAGGCTCACACCTGGTGTTCCCTGTAATCTGAGTGCTTGTGTGGTCACTCAGGAGAAATTCAGATGCTGCCCAGCTTATTAGCCGAGCATCCATAGCTGGGTTTTGTGTTTCTATTGGTTGTGCACATGCCTCACTGCACTTAAAAATGTATTCCACATATAGATGGAAAAGATTAGAGGGTACATTGCTCAGACCCTCCATGTCTGTGGGGCCCTGGGAACATAGGTCTGAGTCTAAGGTTAGCATGATTTGTGTGTAGAGGAAAAGAGGGAAGGCTTAATCCTGACTTCAAACACTGGGCTTACACTCCAGTGTAGATATACCCCCTTATACAGAAGCAAGCAACTGTGTAAAATAATGTTATCCAGAGACTAAAGGCAATTTAAAAATCTTTTCATAATCTAGTATGTCTGACACTCAGGCATAAGAAAAATGTTCAAACATAAAATTCATATATTTATATAAACAAGTGGGAGGAGAAAAACAGAATTCAACCCCTATATTTGTATTAAAAACAGGAGTTAAGGAGTGGGACTTAAACCAAAAAGCAGGTTTGAATTGTATAAGGGGTTGGAAGCTGAGTATGTTTCATCCTCTACTCTCTGCGACTCCAAGGAAACCTTACCAAACAAGCACCATGTGGTTTGACTCAGCAAGCCATATAGGGCCCCATTGATCCTTCTCCTGCAAGTATATTAAAGAACTGCATTCTTTTTCTCCTCAGAGTGTTAACCTCTTCCATGTAGAAGAGATCTGTTGAGATCACTGTACCACAGTCTGCATGGACAGTACTCAATAACCTTTCTTTTCCACTGGAAGAAGACAACATGCACATCGGTGGATACCACTGATGCTTACTACTTGACAAAACTGCCTATCATTTATATGGCAACAGAGGTAGTAGAAAAGAGGACACTGTAGAAATTATACTCCTTAGAATCAGATGAAAATTCAAAATTATTTATCAAGGTTGTTTCTCTGCTCTTCGAATGCATGTCTGCAAACAGAATTCAACTCTTGTAAATACGAATACATTGCTATGCTTAAAAATATAGATTTGGTTTAGTCATGGGAGCCAAAACAGTACATGCCACACCATACAGTTATAACTAGCCTGCTTGTGAATGGTCTTATAGTTAGTTTAGCACTGCAGGAAAACTTCTGATTTAAAAATGTGCATGTGCTTTCAATTAAAAGCTTTAGAATAAAGATTTTGTTCCCATCTCTCTCTCTCTGCCTTACATTCTGTAGGCTGACTGCATCACACCACCAGCAGGTGTAGATTCCAATCCTATGGAGAGAGAAAAGAGGTGAAGTTTTATTGCCTGGGTGCATCTAGATCACCAGGTGGCTTCTTCATCTGTGCCAGACGCTTCCCATGTAAAACAGGAAAGAACAAATTCAACAAACTGAGAACAAATTTAGTGTACATGTTTCACCCCATCAAATCTTTATGATAATTTACATCTTCCTCTCCTAGCCAGCCCCAAAGTCTCTTTCTTGCTATGTAAATGCATTATACACATAAGGCCACCATTAAAAAAAAATCAGTATTTATGCCAAGGATCAGACAGAAGTAGCTGAGATACTTGCAGAATTTATTTGGAACAGCAGCAACTGTAGGATCTGTTGTCACGTGTTGGCTTTTTACAAATATAATTGGCACAATCACCCTCACACATGAAAAAATAACAATATTTTGCATTTAAATATACGTTTTCATCTGTAGGTACGTGTGCATTACCTCTGTTATATAAATGGGAAAATTGAGGGAGACAGGGTAAGTGACTTTCCTAGGAGCACACAGTAAGAGCTTGTCTACAAGCTGAATTCCACTGGTTTAATTTAAGGTGTATTTTTAAACCAAATGTAATTAAATACAATACAATATGGACACTTATTTTTCATTAAACTGATCTTAATTTACCTTACCTTAAACCAACTTTGAGGAGGGTCAAGCTAAACCAAAATAGGCCACTCAAGTGAAAATAAAAGCATTTACATAGAAATGCAGAGATTTAACTAAATGAGTAAAAGTTTCTATGTAGATAAGGCTTTAGTCAGAGGAACAATCAAGAACAGAATTCAGGTACTCTGTCTCCCAAATCTGTGCCTAGCCAAATAATAATTAAATCCTGAATTTGAACTAGCAACCTAAAGGCAGCAGCCCAATTTAAGTGAAATCTTCACTCCCCTAGGCAACACTGTGGTACAGGGATTAACTCCTTGGTCATGTTTTGGACAACAGCTGACAGAAAGAGGGAATCTGCAGCCAGTGGTCCTCTGCAGGAAGACTCAGCTGGGAATTATTCCAGAGGAAAAGTTTTACTTGTCAGCGGCAAGAGGGATTTTCAAGCCCTGCCAGCACAAATTAATTAACACCCTTGTTGTTCTCAACAGGGGCACAAAAGTTGCATGGACATAAAGACTGAAGACCATATATCACCACTTCCGGATCACAGGGAAGAAGTACTAGTAAGCGTAAGAACCTTGCCGTGCCACTGCCTGTCACGTGGGTAAGAGGACTCTGGGTAAAGGATTACAGCTTTCAAGCCTGTTAGTCTATCATCTTTCACTACCCTTCAATTCATTAAAAGAAAAATTAAAAACCTTAAACCTTTCTAATTTCCCACTATGCAGGATGAATTGCTCATCTTAGTGCAATTACAGTAGGTACACTTTGCATCCAGTTTTTGTCACCATGACTATTTATCTAACACATTCATTATAAAACTAACCCATATGTTATGACAGTATGTAAAAAAGGTAGAAATACCCTGTGCATTACATTCCAGACATATATTCAGTTTTATTAGACATTCTATGGATATTTTCCCCAAGATAGCTTTGAAAGGCAAGAATATGGAAAATATCCACTTTACCTGAACCATGGTGTTGACTAGATCTACTTTGCTAGTAAAATAAACAGGCGTTCTGAATAGTCAACCTACCCCCCTTTCAAAGAAAGAAAATAGTTTTTAAAAATGGAAAAGCCTATAAAATGCAGACAGATGGTCACATTCTGTCATTAACTTCAAAACAAAATAAAAATATTAACTTTCTCACTGTTGCTAAACATACTGCAGCAAGCATTATATGTCTGGCAGACATATATCTCATCTGCTGCAAAGACATAAAGACATACCTGGCTCCTCTGTTATTATTTATTATGTGGTAAGCAACAACAATGTATTTTGCATTCTTCAAAGCAACAGCACCAAAAAAATCCTACTCCAAATAGTTTCCAAATGAAACAAGATACAGAGAACACAGGTTGCATTAGGCTGCCCAGGAGAGAAAACAATCAACTGGAACATAGGTCTGTTCTTATTTTATGAATTCAGTTCTGTAATGCTCATAAGAAATAGGTCTTTAGGAGGGATCTGAATGAGAATAATATCATGACTGGCAAACTGTCAGAGGTTTGCAAAGGGAGCAGCATAGTACAGAGAAGGGGACACGAGCAGCACTGAGACCGATTTATTCCAACAACATCTGCTAGATAGAGAATCCTTCACCTCTAGGTCAGTTACACACAGTTTCACAATGACCAAAAATGTTTACTAACTAGCGGGTCATAGTTTATGGTTTAGTGGTTTTTGTCCAGCTCCTATCAGACAAGTATCCATATGACCTAAACCAAAACCACATTCAGTTCTAATTGACCATTTTATTGATAGCTTCTGCAAAGAGGCCAAAGACTCAACGGGAATAATCAACAGTGGCCCCAATGGGCAATTTATATCCCATGGTAGGACCTATGCACACTTGTATGATTAGTGAGGAAAAGTCTGCACTGCTGCCATCTCTGGAGTACCTGTAGTATGGTTAAGAACTTCAAATCTTTATAGCCGTCTTTGTGAATTCTTAAGAAGCACTAAATTCATACAAAACCACAACTTAGTAATAAATAATAACAGTTTACAAAATAACTTTCAAAACCTAGAAAATAGAGCTGGTTAAATGACACAAAAATAACTCAGAAATAATTAAATTTAGTTGCTAACAGAGAAAAAAAATCCCAAATATTTGATGAAGAGTGTTTGACCTCTGTAGAGTCTCCTGAATAATGAAAACTATATTCACAATTTTACTGTTCACAACTAACAGAAAATTAGTACATTGAACTATGTACAAATACTATCTGACCAACTCTACTAGAAAGCTAATGTACCCTTATCGGAAGAAAGTGCATACACTCTAACCAGTCAGATGAAATAATGGCAGGCCGGAATGACGACACCACCCTTCCAATTATGCAGTCTACAAACAAAATGCAGTTATAAAACGGAACCTGTGAAAAAGAGAACACTGACAAAAATCACACACACAGGAAGGGAGGCAAAAATATTCCTAAGCTACTGGTGCCTTTTTTTTTTTTTTTTTACCACTGACTGTTTTGTATTGAATTAAAACTGTTTAGTTAAATATGGTTCAGGTGTGAAGGAACTACTCAAAGGAGTGGGGGGCTGTGCTCCATCAGAACCCTACACCTGCCCATGGAGAAAGACTGGCACACAGAGGATAATCTGTGCACTCCAAGGTATAGAGATAATTGCCTACTCTCTGCATGTACTGAGAAGGCAAGATTGTGCCCCAAGATTGGTTGGTTGGTTGTGGGGGTTTTAGGGTAGAAGGTGAAATACCATTTCAGAGAGATTACATCCAGATGTTCCAAAGATCTACATATGAGATTGCCTGATATGTTCATTGAAATCTCTCCTTGCTGTAAAGTAATTGCAACTCTTACAGGACAAATAATAAACAAACATAACTTAAATCTGACAGATCTAGTCATTGGCAGGTGGGATCAGACCAGGAACATTGGTGAACCTCTTTCTATGAGGAAGAAGCCATTTTCTGAAAGAGCTCTTTCGGAAAAAGGAGTGTGGACGGGGAATAGAGAGTTCTTTCGAAAGAAGAGGAAAAAGCACAGGTGCCCTGGTCGTTACTTTGTCCATCATAATCACAGCTTAAATGTGAGATAGCATCCATTCAGTGTGGATGCTCTCTTTTGAAAAAGCAGATCGCTTTTTCGATGCACTTTTGGTGTGGACTCTCTTTTGGAAGAAGTTTTTTCAGAAGATCTCTTCCGAAAAAAATCTACAGTCTAGACATAGCCTGAAAGTGATAGATAGAGATACACACCTTGTTCAAGTCTCTACTGTGAGCCAAAAGAATATGACTTATGTGTAATTGGGTTAATGCCTACCTCTAACACTGAATTACTGTTCTAAGGTAGGTGTAATGGAGAGGGTACTGTTAGAGGAGCAGTCTTTCAGATATCAAACTACGATCTTTCATCTCATCCTCTGTGCGAGGGGAAGATAAAGAGCCCAAAACACTTTTTATTAAAAGAGGATCAAGGTCAAGGCCTACTTTCCCTCTATTTGAATATAGATTCCAAGTGCTCTTCAATTCACAAATAGCTTCCTCATTTATCTACACAGTCACTGCACGTTGTTGGATGAAATAATCTGATATACCTTAATTACTATATGAAGCAATAATTTATTATTCATTGGATGAACTTGTTATTAATTAACATTTTGGAAGCATTACAGCTTTGCAAAAAAAATTCACAAACCACAGGCCTGATTTTCAGTACCATCTTAGTTGGCCCATCCATTTGGATCAGGCAGTTTTTCAAGTAAAAACATTCCATAAGCAATTTTGCACTCACAATTATTTGTTTTTCAATTTAAGTCATTTGCATGTTCAATCACCTGATTTGTGGGTGCAATCAGGTACTAAATTACCTAAATTATGCTTGCAAATAATTGAGGATGCAATTATTATATATGAAAATTATGGGCAAAAAGGAGGGTGGGTTTTTAAACTCTGACCACACATACATACATACATACATACATACATACATACATATATATATATATATATATATATATATATATATATATATATATATATATATATATATATATATATATAAAAAGGGTTCGCTATGAACTTCAATGCTAAAATGCAACCACCACTGAGAAACTGGCAACTTTTAGTCCAGTAGTACAAGTCACATTTCACAACAGCCTTTTGAGAGAGATACGAAGTAAAATATCATTACCAATGAAAGCAACAGGAACTCAATGTAGCGTAGAAAGAATTTAATAGCAGTGACAGCCAGTATGCAACCTAACTTTTATCTGTGGTAAAAATATTGATTAAATAGTTATTTTTTACCCATGCTTCTTAAAAAACTTAGTTTCCTATTGTGAACTGTGCTGCATGTGAAGGTCCTACATCTTCTTTTACATGGTAATTAAGTCCACCTAAAGCTGCCACACACATATTCATCCTATCTGCAAAACAGTAGGTAACTCACATGCCAGACTTAGATGATGGCAGAACAGTTTTACTTCTATGTGGGAGAGAAACTATCTGAAATGGTCTGTTAGAAAAAGTATGTGCCAAATACCAATGAGATGACCATGGGTGGAATTTGGAGGAGAACTGACATTTTCAGAAAATATTACAGTATTTAGCAGAAATCAATATTAAAAAAAAACGTATTAAAAGTAACTAGGGGCCTGCTTGCTATGCTCGCCAACCCCCCCCCCCCCCCCCCCCCCGCCACTGGCTGTTTTTGCAGCCAGAGAGCCTATTAATCTTGTACTGAGTTCAACTGCACTTTCCATGGCCCCAAGTCACTTGCGTCCTTCTCCACTCTCACCCACCACACCTCTGGACAGGCCCTTCTACCCAAACACTCTTGACCCATCCTGCCCACTCATGTCCTTCAATTGCTAGCCAGTCCCTCCCCACATGCATCCTTACTGTTCCTTTCCTATCTGCCAATAAAACAGTCCATGGCCTACAGCCCACCTCCATCTCTGTCCTCCATTCTTACATCCCCTGGGTCAGGGAGCTAAGAACCCCCTCCTGGGAGGAGCATGGCCTTGCGGTTCCCATCCCCAGGCAGCAAGCCAAAGCTCATCCAGCCCCACCCATGCAGTCCTGCACCATAGCCAGCCACCACAAGGGGACACGGTTCAGTGGTTGCTTCCCCTGAGCAGGGAGCCGCCAGGGCTGGTCCGGCATGCAGGCAGGCCCTGCGTCGCTTCCCCTGTGGGCCTGCTCCCCTCTGGCTGCTGGGAAGGCCCCCAACGTCTCCAAGTCCAGCTGCCTCAGACTTCTACCTGGGGTCTACCCTGCAAGCAATGGCAACGGTCCCATTCCTGGCAGCAGGCTCATCTGAAGTGGTGCCCAGGCCCTGGATGGAATTGCTCCCTGCCCCAGACATCTTTCAGGGACCGACAAAGCCACCTGGGCAGATTCCACTCAGCTCAGATTCCACTCAGGGCACTCCGGTCTGACCGCAGCTTTTCAGAAGCCAGAATCTGCCCAGGCTGGGCTGCCAGGTGGCTTTGCCAGTCTCTGAACAGTGTCTGGGGCAGGGAGACTAGGTGGGGACGGAGTCTGTAGGATGCAGAGCGACGTGATGATGTCATTCTGTCGTTCCCCCAAGAACATTTTTTTTATATAGAGAGAGATTTCAATAAAATTGCCAAATAAACCTAACTTTGTTGCAATGAATCTGAACTGGGTATCTGATGTATTTAGGGAGCAGAAAGTTGGCCTTTTTGGAGGGAAGAAAGGTCTCTGGCTTATTAAGGAGTCAGAGAAAGAACTTGTTAGCTAGCTGCCAATGTAAACACATTTGAGGGCATGAAAAACATTGCAGTCTTCCATTGAAGGAGTGCCAAAGATTGGCTGGTGATGTGCACAAAGGCCAAACTGCCTAATGGGCACGGGCCATTGTTGAAATCATCCACTTTGGATTTTGCAAGGATATCAGGATTTATACACTTACTCTCAAAGAAGGAAAATTAAGAAGACAGATGATCTTTAATAAGCTGGGGTAGTTAGAGCATTGATTTTTACATTTCAGCCAAAAGACAGCATTCCCATATGCTATACTTGTATGTTAGGGCACACAATTCTGACTCAGATAACTGCCACAATTACTTCTTATAGCACCTTGACTTTTCATGTCCCTGCTTAGCAAGATCACAACATAATGTGGTGTAACTGAAGGTTTACTCGGCATTGCTCGGGTCCTTTGCTCAAATAAGTTTTGCTTTTCTTCATTTTAATCATTTTTCTGGAGTGGGGCTGGGGATGAGGGGTTCAGTATCCAGGCTGCCCCAAAGAGAGAACTACCCCAGCCCTCTCTCACTGCAGCAAGTGAGAAGCGCCTGTCCATGGCCACTGAAGCTGCAGTAGGCACAGCCATGGGAGGGGTGCATGTCCCCCATTTGGGGAACAGACTTCTACACAGACAAACTCTCTAAAACATGAAGTTGATCGCTGTCCCTTGCTCCACCCCTGTTAGCCCAATCGGGTTATAGCTGTTCTGCTCCCCATCTCTGGCTTCTTACTGCTCCCCATGATAATTCTACAGTAGAACTGTTCCTACTCTTGACTCGTCCATTCCCATTTTATGAGAAACAATCAAATCCCATTGTCCTGGTGCAACCAACCCCTTACCTTTCTTTAAATTATGGTAAGAGGAAGCTGCATACCAAATTTGGTGGTCCTAGCTCTTACCGTTTAGGAGAAGTTCTTGAACAAAGGGACTCACAGACGGATGGACAGACAGAGACAGACAGACAGACGCATATTTCTAAAATATATAGTAAAATTATTTGCAGTCATTTTCAAATTCAAGGTATCGCAAAGCATCAAATCAATATACACCAATGATGGGTAACCTGACACCCAAGGGCTGCATACAGCCTTTTGAGGTTCTACATGTGGGCCATGAGATATTTCCTTTACTGCTGCCCACTCACAGGGTTGCCAGATTCTGCTAGTTTGTGTTTGCATCGATTTTTCGTACTGGTGGTACTGAAGTGACACACACTTAAAGTGAAGTGCGTGTTGATTGCTACACACAACATTGACTGTGATTGGATGCAGAGGAGGCACAACCCTCACAGTGCTGCTATTGTTTAATCGGTTCACCTCATGAATTCTAAATATGCAAGTGCAATTAGTAAAACTGCCCTAGCCCAGGAGACGGTCTTGGTTATGATAATATTGCAGCCCACTGAGACGAAGGAGGGCCACTCATGAAGCCCATTCACTAGTTCAGGTTGCCCATCACTGATATACACAATATAATATACAATGACTGCAGCAGCAAATAGAACAGCCATTAGCACTCATAGTACACACTTATTCCTGAACACTGTAAGTAGCCACATTATTGGTGTACAGGATATTAGTATTTGGAAAGTGCTTAGGGAACTTAAAGCTTTACCAAAATAGCACTTGGTTTAACATCTGATCCAAAGGACTGCACTTTAAGAAGTAGAGCATCTCCCTCTAAAATGAACATTTAACCAGATAACTGATTAAAGGGGGGCAGGCAGGCTGGTGTGCCTCCTCCCCCCCACCCCGGCAGGGGCCACTCCACCCTAGCTGCTTTGAGCTCCACTTGGGGCAGATGAGGTGGAACAGCCTTTAAGAGGCCAGGAGGCGGCGGGGGGGAATGCTCTAAATACTGGTAAACTATTACCCAGTAAGCATCACCCGATAACATAACCTAGTGCAGACTATGAACTTATGCCTTTCTAGCTTTGATTCAGGAGAACACCAACTAAACAAGCCACACATACATCAGAATTTAAGTTTGTTATTTTTACAAGTTTGTCTCACAAGAAAACTTTTTTTCTTACGTTACTAATTTAGTGTTACAACATAGATCAAACCACAATACAATCATGGCTCCAGGGTGCTTCATGAAAACTGGAATTGATTTCAGGATCTGGAGTAACATTTCTGCCTTCCTAAGTGAGACAACTCAGCAAAAACTGTGACAGGTGGCAATTTTATCTGAATTAAAACTATTTTGCAAAAGTTACTGAGTTAAAACCTGGTTCTACTCAAGTCAATTAAAGTTTTGCCATTGACATCAATGGGTCTTGGATTTCACTCACTGTAAATAAATTTAAAGACCTTGAGATATGGACATGTCTTTAAAACAAAAGGCATGAGGAAAAGGAGGGCAGTCAGACTACTGGGCAGAGTTACTCTACATGTATTTATGACAGAAATTCCCCATAAAACTTTCATTTCACTTCCAGAATACATATTTTAGAGCATTGCTATCAATATTTTGGTGTTTTTGTAAACACATTCCATAAGCCTACTCTATTATCCCGAGGGAATCACAAATGTTGTGTGATGCTGTTTGCACAAGTAGTGAGTTTAGTAGAAACTTTGAACACAATGTAAATTACTAGATTCTTTTTTAAATAGAATTGTACCTTTAAAATGCAACACAACTTATAACTTATTTCATACAGACTCCTACACTAGCTTATATTGAATAAACACATTGCCTAGCCAACAAGGTTGTAATTTGTACACTGACAAAAAAATCCTTCCGTATTCTTTGAGGGCATTCACACTTTTGTATCTAGACAAAAATATATGGGTTAAGAACAGATATATTGTGTAAGCCTTAACCCTTAATTCCATTGTTTTGTGAGATATCTTTTCTGTCACCGTAATACATTTGTATGCTTTTTATATAGGAAGAATACAAAGGAGAAAATATAATAAACATCTCTTGCCATCAAAGTGTAAAGAAATCTAGTTATTTGACCCAATCAAAAATGTACTTAGTGATTTGTAATAGGAGAATGAAATGAACTCAGTAAGTCTCAAGAGTCTGCAATATGATCTCCACAAAAGGTAGCTTGCCAATTTAATTGAGGTAGGAGTTATTTAATTTTTTTTATGTACAGGTATAGTTTCAATAAAACTACATATGCCTATAATACTGCAATGGCAGATGTGTCTCGATTATTAGAGGTGGGCTCTAGGGAATTTATACAATGGATCTTGAAATCTGTAAGCAGCTGTTTGTAGAGGGTGGAACATTGTAACACACACACACATGTTCCTTAAGTGCAGTAATGTTTTGTTATTTTATTGCAGGTGTATTACAGAAATGAAATTTAATAACTTATTGAATACAATACCAATAAAACTGAAAGATTCTGTTCCCTGATGTTCATGAAGAAAATACAAATTAGAAGCAGTGAGTTCACATAGACACACACAGTGCTTGTTGCCACACTCACTGAAGGAGTGTTGTCATTTCTATTAGTTTATTGTTTAGTATGAATGGGAGTTTGGTCCATCAAAACAAAAACAAACAGAACAAAACAATAGCAACTCACAGGATGCTGAAAAAGTCGTTCATGACCAATTCAGGGGAAAGAAAATACATCTGAATGCATGTCCATACAAGATTCAGGCATGCATTTGTAGGGTCTGTTGGATGCATGAAGTCCCTGTGTATTGCTATAAAAATAATGTCCTAATAACAAAGTACTTCTTTAATAACTTAAAACATAAATCTGCTTTTTACAATATGCATCTGTCTAAATCTCACACTGCAGGACAGATGAAAAAAAACCACTTTTAAAAGTAGGCATCACATAAAAAAAATCCCTTATGGTCTTCCTCCTATGTTTAACAGGCACCTTTACAAATTATTAGAAATGCTGAAACAATGAAATAAGTCACAGTGGAAAAGAGAAGTCTTAGTACTCACAGGTGAAGAAACTAGGTGAATAGTACTGCATCCCATTTCCTCCTCAGCACAAGAACGCTGATAGTTATGCAAGAATTTACACTCATTTGACGCCCCCTTTCATAAGGCGGGTTGGGGGGGGGGTGTCAAAATGCTGGACTGAGTTAACTCTGCATGAGTTTACCAGAGAAATTTCCCACATCTTTCCTTTCATTTCTATGATACTGATTTTAAAGAGCTGCTAGCAATATTTTTGCTATTTCTGTAAACATGTTCCATATACTTACTGTTTATGCTGAGGGAGAAAAAAAATGTTAAAGGCTATCAATCTATCTATTTGTAAAATACTGGGAGGGATGCTACACCATTTCATAGACCTCTTTGGCACAGGAAATTATCTATAGAAGGGAAGAAAGCCTTATGAGGCTGTTGTAGAGGAGAAAACATGTCTTTCCCTTCCCACACACAGCCGTCTGCAGAAAGGAGGATAGCAGTCTGATCCGCCTCCACACAAGTCTGCTCCAGTTGCAGAAGCCTTACCAGTGACAAAGAGAAGATAAGATCCGATATGCAGGTAGCATGGGGAGATTCAGAAGATGCTTCCTTGCTGTCCAGTTCCCACTCTGCAATCAGTAGGAAAATCCTATATATGCTAGTGACCAACCTCTGACATGGACTGACAGGATGAAGGTAGAACTCTGTGGTAGTGAGAAAAAAATCATCTGAAGGAGGACACAGGGCTTTTGGGTACAGAGTTCATGTGGTGAAGATTCAGGTAGTAGAAGATTTGTGTAGAACCCAAAGTGGTATTTTTTATTTGAGTGAGAGAAATCACTATGTCCTCCTCAGCATCTGTCCCCCATTCCATGCAATGAGAGCAGGTGTATGGAAAGATAAGAGCTCATCTTTTGCATTCCTCAGAAGAAAGATGCAGGGGGTACAGGAGGATGAGGAAAACTAGGGCAACTTGAGGGAACCAGCATGAAAGGGCAAGGAGATGGGAGAGAAAGGTAGATATGGGAAGATGGAGACAGCCTGATAGGAAAAAATGAACTTTGAAAAGGCTGAGGGGGATGTGGACTTCAACATCAGCCTGCCTTCAAATATCTGTCTGATTCTAGATTCCCACCAGTTCTGTCCTTTTTTCAGTTTCAACTCTGTTACGCTCTTCACACAGACTATGTCTAGACTGCAAGCTTCATTTAGAAGAAGCTTTTCTGGAAGAGACCTTTCAGAAAAGCTTATTTCGAAAGAGAGCATCCACACAGCAAAAGTGCAATGAAAAAGCAATGTGCTTTTTCGAAAGATAAATCAAGGTGGACTGTATCTCGCATTTAAGTTGTGATTAGTATGGACGAAGTGGCTACGAGGGCACCTGTATTATTTCCTGGAGGTCTCTTCTTTCGAAATAACTCCCTCTTCTGCACCCACACATGCCTTTTTCCAAAAAAGCTTCAATGGAAAAAGGCTTCTTCCTCTTAGCAAGAGGTTTACTGCCACTGGAAAAGCCCTCCCATTCTTTCAACTGTTGAAAGACCTCAATGGCAGTGTGGACACAAGTACTGTTTTTCTGGGAAAAAGGCCATTTTTCTGGAAAATGCTGCAGTGTAGATGCCCCCCGCAGTTTCTTACCCTTCATCTATTACCAACCTAAACTCTCCCTTCTATCCTTGCTGCACTCACCCTCTGCCCCATCCATACCTCCACTATCAGTGCAACACAATAGGCAGCAAAGGAGTGGACTTTCGGGTATACATAGTTTCCTCTCCTTCTTCCCTTCTTGTACCACCTGAAAGTGCCCCCAAGCTAAGTCTAGACTGCAGGTTTCTTTCGGAAGAAGCTTTTCCATAAGAGATCTTCTGGAAATGCTTATTTCGAAAGAGACCATCTACACAACAAAAGCACAATGAAAAAGCAATGTGCTTTTTTGAAAGATAGCATCCACATAGATTGGACGCTATCTCACATTCAAGTTCTGATTGCTGTGGATGAGTGGCCACCAGAGCACCTGAGCTTTTTTCTGGAGGCCTCTTCTTTCGGAGGGGGGGGGGGGCGCGGAACCCTCTTCCCCATCCACACATGCCTTTTTCCGAAAGAGCTCTTTCGGAAAAAGGCTTCTTCCTTGTAGAAAGAGGTTTACCGCTGTTGGAAAAACCCCTGCGTTCTTTCAACTTTCTGTTGAAAGAACACAACTGCAGTGTGGATGTAAGTGTAGTTTTTCCAGAAAAATGGTCATTTTTCTGGAAAAACTCTGCAGTGCCCCCCCCCCCCCCCGCCAATTATTCATGAGTATTTATGAGCAGTAAAGTGGAGAGCAAGTTCTGACTTGCTGCTTTAGCAACTGGAAGAAACTGGGGGGGGGGGTAGTAGGCATGGCACATGTTCATGTAAACAGCCTCATATGGAACATTCCATTGCTTCAGGCACAGAGGACTTGCCCCACCAACAAGCAGAGTATTTTGTGAGGTTGTGGGCCTGTTTAGAGCATGCAGGCAAATCCCAAATGCAGGAATCTGAACTGACAATTCTCAAAGGAAAATTGTGCATATGGTGAAAGAGAGAAACCGATGTTCCTGGGGACAAGGGCTTGAAGAGAGGGCAAGGGACTCAGGACTTCTAAGTTTATCCCTTTTTTATCAGGATTGTGGTATGGCTATCAAGTGTTATTAATGTAAATATCTCAGTGAAAACTGGACTCTCTCATCAGAGCAGAAAGTTTGGTGCTGTACGCCTGTCCTTTGGTACCCACAAAAAGAGTGAAAATGAAGAAGCTTTTTTTTTTTTAAATGAAACACTTCTAGTAACATTCATTCACACTGATGCTAAAGGAAAGACCATTTCTGTTTCACGCCCTGTCAAACTTATCATTTATAAAAACTTTTATAACCCACAAAATCTTATAACAGGCTGAAACTTGGCAAATTTGTTCTCATTTTGGATTCGGTTTACTTATAATTAGTTTTGAAACTTTTTAAGTTACAGGTGAATAAAATAGTACCATAGGCTATTTTGGCATCTTTTCTTGTATTGCAATTATAGGATCTTTTACCAAAACCAGTTTCAGTCCTCAGAGGTGGGTGAATCTCCAAATGACTTCCATGGGCCTATCATCAACATCAAAGGGAGAAGCATTTCCCAGGCCAGAAGTTAGCCACCTTTCCCCCTAATGTATTAGTAAGAATAGCTAGTCACCTTTGAATTGTTTTATTTTTTAATTAAAATTGTTAAAACTGAATATTGGCTGCTGTGCATCTGTTAAAAGACAGCCCTAAATATTCAAAGCACTGTGACTTCCATTAATGCCTGTAGGAGTCATGCTGCTACAATCCATATGCTACTTTGGAAATTTAGGGGGTAATTCTGAAATACCAGGCTGCTTTTACATTAGTGCTTTAATGCTCTTTCTTCATTCATGATTTTTTATTAACTTTTGCTTATCACATCTCAGTGGCTCCAGACTATTCACAAATCACCACTGACATAATGCACTAGTCAGTCACATCAACTATCAGCTGATTAATGGATCCATACTACTGAACACAGCATATCATTCTATGAGTCGAATGATAATGTTTTGCATATCTACAGCACCTTCCATCCAAGGATCTCAGTATTTTATAAATACTGTTGAACTAAGAAAACACCTCTCCTCATTTGACAGATGGGAAGCTGAGGCACAAAAGTGATTAAATGATTCATCTATGGTCACACAGCAAATTGGTGGCAGTCACAAACCAAACCCAGATATCCTGATTCACAGGCCCATTAGAACATGCTTTTGTTTCCTCTGGAAACATATCAGTGTCATCATAGTGAAGTGAACCTCCTCCCCCCACTAGAGCTGTTGATAAAATAAACATTTATATGATTTGATTTTATGTCACAATAATTTCCTATAACACTTTCATACCTGCAGCTATTTAAACTTTATTTATAAAGTGCTGATTTAGATTAAGCTCTTCGGGTCAGGAAGCAAGTGTATTGTTTTACTTTGCGTAAAAGTTAACCATCCAACAAACAATAAATATTACTGTTAGACAAACAAACGTTATAGCCTTTCTAAATGCCAACACACTAAAAATCCCCATTTGGGGAAAACAATAAGCAGGACTGCATTAAGACAGAGGGTGACTTTCTGGTCTCACTGAAAGCAATGGAAATTTCAGTGGAGCTGAGATTTCACTTAATACTTGAAAAATGTCTGGGTCACGAACATAGAATCAAAGAATACTAGAACTGGAAGAACCTCGAGAAGTCAAGTCCAATCCATCTAGAGCATCCACGACAGGAGTCTGTCTACCCTGCTCTTTAAAAAAACTCCAATGACAGAAGATTCCACAACTGCCCTACACAATTTATTCTAGTGCTTAGCCCCTCTGACAGTTAGGAAGTTTTTCCTAATGTTAAACCTAAACCTTCCTTGCTGCAATTTAAGTCCATTGATTCTTGTCCTGTCATTGTTAGGGATGTAAAAGAGTACTCTTCTATAATAGGGGCAGCAGGGTGTGGGGAAGCAGGTCCCAGTGCTGGGGAGAGGTGGCTTGAAAGGGTCCCAGGCCTGCCCTACTGCAGCTCTGCCCTTTTAAACGTATTAAGAGTCAGGGAGCTCTTATGACATTTAAAAGGCAAAGCTGCAGCAGTCCCAGAGCCAGCACGAGTCACCCATGGGGGGCACTGCAGAGCTCCTCCCCTTATCGACTAATCGTGTAGTCGATACAAATTGTATTGACTACACGATTAGCCAAATACCTGCTCCTTAATATCCTTAGTCATCACAGATTAATTTTTTCTCCTTTCTCCGTGTAACAACCTTTCAGGCTTGTTTCATAGATTTTTCCATATTTAATGGGATTAAATGATTCCCACGAGGGACCTCTGTTTCTGTTCCCTCTGTAGTCAGTGGACATTTTGCTTTATCTTCAATGGCATTAGATTAGGCTCTAGTCTTAAGTCACCATTAGATAAATAGGCTATTGTGTGGTAGAATCTGCATCTCATACGCGACAGTTTAGGCATTTGCTGGTGCTATTTGGGTGAAGAACGTTTTCTTTACGAATATAAAAAAATATTAATAAGGCAGTTAGTCCAGTGTTGCTATCCTACTTGGTCCAGGAACTCACCTAGACAGAGCACTAGATCTGGATCATATCAATAGCCATCAATTTACCTTTCAGAAATCAACAAAAATTTTCACACTCCTTTCATGCTTAGCAAGCAGGTGCACGTGACTATGTCAGTTACTCAGGAGTCTGAGACAAACTCAAAGACCCTTAGCTTGTGCTGTACTGCCTGTGCTATTACTCCCAAACTAGATGTGGTGGGATGGTGAAACCTTCCCAGTAAGGACACAAACACATCCCAGAAAGCTTCTGATAGGTATTCAGATTCCCGATAGTCCTCAACTATTGATACTTTATTGCTCCCTGATAGTTCTATTCTCTAGAAGCCTAAAGACAATGGCTTATCCTCAAGATTAAACTACCAACTTCTGGTACTGTGCCAGGATCTAATAGGTTCACCTGGTAGATATTTTTCTCCTTCCTGTCTGTATGTTGGTGATTTACTTGACCTGCTCTCCTTTTCACCTTGCATGTTCTTTATCCACGGTTGGAATTTCCACGCACAACCTAATTTTTGTAATTCTTCCTCCCCTCCTCTCCCCTCTTTCCAGAAGCTCAGGGGAAATTCTTACAAGTGAGAAACCTGTGAAAGCCTAAGGAACAATGGGTATTGCAAAAGGGTGGTATGGTAACTACCTCGCTGAATCCTTTGTGTATTCAATCTCTACACACTTCCAGAGCATTGTTTCAAGGTTGCAATTAAACTGTTTAATAAGGATGGAACTGATATTCATACTAATTTAACTCTAAGTAAACCTGGTTGGTCCCAAGATCCATGAGGACTTCAATTAGTAATCCCAATGTGGAAAATATTTCTATCCGTTATCCTGCAGTGACCAGAGCCATCACAGCGATAGGTGTGAAGGACTCCAGGTACCCAGTGAAATAATCAATCTACCCTTTTCAGAAGTCTGACAATACCTTTTATACCAGATAAAATGATATATGACATTGGAACTAAGGGGCTCAGTAGTTTCCTTTTGGTTCACATATTCAGAACTCTAAGCGTGATGCATGGAAGAGAGTGGTCTCTTTGCTGGTACCTGGACATGGTAAGTCACTCAATTGGCACTCTAAGGCCTTGTCCCTCCTCAGATGAACCACAGACAAAAAGGGATGGGACACTCCAAAGGGGGTCCACCCATCTTGCTGAGTTAGAAGAGAAACTAATTATCAGTGGCAGGTCTATTTTGTCTGAGAGTCACCATCTACCTAGTGCAATACATTCTTTAGTAAGAAAATAGAAGGATTCTGCTTCCTGTTCCTCCCAGGTGATTTTCCAGTTTACAAGACACACCAGGCAGTTCCTCTTTAAGGGTTTCCTCAAGTTTACCGATTAGTTACTCAATCAAAAGAAGTTGCTAAGGAATCAATGCTAGAAGCACTCTGACACTTCCGGAGAATATTGATGGTAAGGTGGTTATGGCATGGATGTAGGGCTTGTGAAATCTTGGGTGAGTTTGTGGCTCTGTAATAGCCTTCCTGCATAACCTTGGTCAAACTACTTAACCCCTCCATGCCTGAACTCCTAAAACACCCTTTCCCCCACTCTTTACCTATTTACAGTGTAAGCTCTTCAGGGCAGGGACCATCCCTCACTATGTGTTTGTACTGTATCTGGTACCATGAAGCGTCAACTTCAGTTGAGTCTCTGAGGCAGGACCATAGTGTAAGTAATAATATTTGTGCCTGCTTGTGGGAAAGTTCTCTGCCCCACAGGAACTCTTATTTTCTGAAGCTGGCTCCAGATTCAGGAATATAGAGATCTGTGCTCATCCATCACCCTTAAATCACTTCAGTGAATATAAGGATTACAGCACAATTCAAGGCAGCACAACTCTTTTTTGGAATTGTGTCTTTCTGGATCCCCGAAATACTTCCCTTACATTACAACACAATGTGAGATAGAGCTTAATAATAACAGAGTGAAAGAGAAAATGAAAAATACTGTCAAAGGAAAAAAGATATATTTTCAGATAAGAGTTAAAATGATAGAGAGTTAATGATGAGGAAAAAAAGGAAGGTAATTCTAGGTGATTAGGGCTGCAAGGAAAAAGGCTTTTGTACCCAGAGTGATAAGACTATATGTACAGAGAAAACATATGATCAGATGAGTGGCAAATGAGTGCAAAGATGTGGGCTGATAATAGAAACAGACCAATATAAAGATAGAGAGATTTTAAAACAAGGACAATACTGAACTGGAGCCTAAAAAAATAGATACTGATGAAATTATAAGGCTCACCATATTTTCTTTTCTGCTTTTATTTGCTTATTGTAAGAACATCAGTAATTCTGTAATTTATATCAAATACACTAAGGCTCATTTTTAAAGTCTATAGTGGTACACATAATCAAATATGTATTTACAGGTAAGTGTATAAATATGCCTATATGTTTGCGCAAACATGTATTAAGAGGAATTCTTATCCTTTCTGTCTGCTCCATATAGCATTTAATAATGTATAGTTTTGCTTAAAACAAGGAAAAAAATATTCCCTAATTATCCCTTTCAAATTCAAGCCCAGTATACACTATTTTGTACATAAAGCATAAAAAAAAACCACAACCAATTTGAATGATAATTTCACACGTGAAGAGGCCTCTTACTCAGCAGAGGAAATCTTGATGGCTGTAAGGACTCATGCCAATTCCTACTAGTAAGGGAAGAAACAGGGACAAGCAACACTGTTGTCTCATTGGCCAACAAAAGGGGCCCCACTGAAAATAGTTTATTCAATCACCATCTGCCAAAGGGAAGCAAGTTGTCAGCCTCCTTCTCCCCAAAATTCTAATAACTTCTGCCTTGGCTCTGAGAAACCAGATACCTCGGAACAGACCTTCTGCAGGAATTGAAAGCTTTACACTAGAGACTCAGCACAGAGAGGCTTGTTGCCCAAGCTATCCACTCTGAACATTTGCACTCACATTCCAAAGATATTTCCGTTGCACTGGAATGGCTGCAAATGTCTTTCCTGTGGAATTCTTTCCAAATACACCAGGATGAACTGCACTTTCTAACATGTGCAGACAGTGTTCAGTCCCTGACCCAGCCACAGTTGGTCTCATCTCAACAAATCTTTAGCGGCAGAACTGGATGGAGCTGATGGCATAGCTGAGTATGCTGGAGAGTTAAAAGTTGAAATAACTAACAGATGTAGGGAAGGGCGTGGAATGTCAGCCTTACACAATATAGTAAATATGTGTATGTGCACTTTGAAGGCAATATTCTATTTAATTATTGAAGCTGTTTACCTTTTTCTATACTAAATTAAACATGTTTTCCTTTAATTTAAAATATATTGTTTCCCTGTATTAAAAAATTATTAAAGAACTTGGCCATATGATGGGAATGAAGGGAGCAAGTACTCTCCTTTCCTTTAGGGAAATAATATGCTTTTTGTGTGTGTGGCAGAATTAAAAAGTATAAAGCTTTGAATTTTGAAAAGGGTTATTAAATTCTTTCAATAGTTTTCCGAAGTAGAAACTGGTGCACTTATAAAAAGGAAAGGAAGCTTAGCAGTGTTCAGAAAACAAAATGAATTTAAACATATGATTAATACTGCTACTGAAATTAAAAAGAAAGCATCTTTTAAAAAAAATCAATTGTCTTGAAACAAAGCTTAGACTTTTGGCTATTGATAGTATTTTTAGACTCAAACTCTCTGGAGAGTTAAAAGTATGCAAATGCAGAGTGCACAGAGGCACAAACACACACTCCCTATACCTTTGTATTACATTGGCATTTTATTATTTAATTAAACTACTCTTATTTTTCTAGCTCACGCATGCTTCCCTTGAGACGGCTTTGCTGTTAGCCTGCTGGCCTTGACTTCCAGCCAAAAACAATTCAGAAACAAAAAGGGACAACAAATCATATTTTCACAGACATTTTTATCCCTCAGTACAACCCTGTTTTCACACAACATCATACAGACTCTGTGAAAACTATAATTTATTGCAATAGCCATCCAAAACCAGGGTTTGACACATGCTCTGTGGTGTGTTTCCACTTTTATAATGTCTTAAATTGTGCCATTAGGAAAGGAACTGTTATGCTGAAACAGTATAACATTATTTCAAAGAACAGTTATCAATAGTTGACAATGACTTAAGAGATCCTAATAGGCTGACTTAAATACTAACAGAAACCAGTAACTGTATCACCCCTTAAACAGCTCAGACAGAAGTTACCACACACATTTGTAGATAAAGATTATTTCTGGGAAATATCTGTTTGCAAACAGTTTTGTGTATCATGGACACACTCTAAAATGGATAATCAACTTTACAAAGCAAAGCTAATTTATCAGGCTATTTATCACTATCTTTCCACTGCATAGATTATCACTTACCTGGTGGCAACCTTGTAAATTTGAGTCTCTTCCATATGATGAATATGAACCCCTTTCTGTTTTACCTGCCAATAAAAAATAAATAGATGTTTAAGTGTTACAACATTGTTATTTTTTCTCTATATATCCATACTGGTGTTTACATAAGTAAAATAGGCACTTCTGACCACGTACTGTACGCAGGCAACAGAAAGGGTTTAACACTTTATTCTGGTATGATAACGTGGAAATTAGCTTCCTATCTTAGCCATATTGCTCCACACACTTCCTAAAACTCTTAAAGTTTAAGAGATTCTACCATTTCTCTATAGAAATAGACTTCTCACCCCCTCATCAAAGGTACTCTTTCCCTCCTTCCATCTCTCACTCAGAAGCTGAACAACTGTGGATTTAGTAGTAGTAGTAGTAGTAGTAGTAGTATTTACACAGCAGGCAGGCTACCTATATTGTGACCCCTGCATAGTAATTCCCATTGATTATACGGACACTGGTGAGGCTGGAGCTAATCAATCATAGGCTCTCCAGATGGTGAACTTAACAAAGAAACTATTCAGGATTCTGCATTTTTCTTTTTTTTTCCTAAGAGTAAATTCCCCCATGATCAATGTGATGATGGAATTTTCACCTGGGAAAGAGAAATTTGGTTGGAAATTTGCCATTCTCCACCAAAGCTCCGACTACACCAGCAGTGCTGGGACTTGAATAGAGACCCAGTGACTGCCAAGACTCTATGCCAACCTTAAGTGCCTCATTTTTTTCCAGTGGGCCTTTAAAACAGGGATCCAATAGTCGAGCTATCACACTTCCTATAGGTATGCCATATTTAAAAGTAAAATAAAGATCCTTTATAAATTGAGAGACTGGTCTTGAACAAAATCAATCAGGAAAGAGGCAGCTGCGGCAGAAGGCTAAGTCGTAGCTGGGTAGCACTACAGCATGTGCAAGTGGAACAAAGAACAATCAGGAAGGTTGGTACAAAACATACTGGCATAAAGAGCCCCTGAGTTGGTGAGGATAATAACAGAGGGATGGCAGAATGATTATCAGACAAAATATACAAGAACCAATCAAAAATCACTAAGGGCACTGTTGTGAATTCTGAAGCTCTTGTTATATACAGAAACATATAAAATGCAACATACAATACTTGCTACGAAGGGTCATATATTACATATGCAACTCCTATCAATATCATTAGTACCTGGAAACCCAGATCTAAGGTTCAAATTGTTTCCCAACCATACCTATAATAAATTGTAATAACTGGCTATACATACTACATTACCAATTCAAAGTGAATTATCACTTCCAAAGATACATTAATTACAAAACATTTTCTTGACAAAAATGCTATTTTATTGGAAAATGATCAAGCAAAGCTGGTAGCTTTGTTGGCATTTTGTGTTGGGAAAAAACCCAGCAAGCGGACTAAGACGACCAAATGGTATTTCTTTAAGACGAGTGTTGAATGGAAATTTTTACTCAATTGAATAAGACATGAATTAGCAGTTTTTCTAGTCTGATTTTAGAGAAATAACACCCATATTGTGTCATATTATTACACTGAAAATGCATACAGTAAATTTTAATGGTTCTTAAATTATTATACAAAAAATTGTTATGCTTTTTTTACACCCCAGGAGCTAAGACAGAATATGGTATGGTTACTTTATCCCAAACCTCTTTTGCAGGCCAGATCTCATCAATAATATTTCTCAAGGGGGATCAAGATACAGTATTTATTTTATTAAAGAAAAGGCTGGTAAAACAGATTAAAGTATGTATAGGATAATTTTTGTGGCTAAACATTTATTTTGTTAGCCCCACAGATTCACTGCAAAAGAAAGCTCAATAGAAAAAAATCAATATGGAAATGACAATAAAATTCTAATCTTGAATCCTGGAGCCAGTGCTGAGATCTAAAAATAAAACATCTTGCTGGTTTGTGTCTGGAGTTCTGTGTGTTACTTCGACTCACTCAATAGGGCTACTTGTTTTAAAGTCAGAAAGTCAGTACAAACAAAAAAATGCTAAGAATCAAAAAGGGAGGATGGTCATGGCGAGTTGTGTGTAAGCTTAGTACAAGCCGCAACACAAGAAATTCTGCCTGCAATTCTCATTTGTTGCACGGGTATCACTCATCTTCATTACTATCATATCAGATACAGGCTGCCTCATCTTAATTTCAGTTGTTAAAAAATATTTATCCAGATACAAAAATAAACCCACTGCAAATTACAAGTTGTCAGGGTTAAAAATCTACTTCTATTTGTGTGGGGGAGGATAAGAGAACAGCATAGACATGAATCATTCTCAGTAATTTGAGTGTTTCCATGACATCAATGGGCACTCGTCCAGGACTCTGTCGAAGTCTGTGAGGTACCAAAGCGGCACAGCAGCCAGCAGGAGATTGACTCTCTCTCTCTCTCTCTTTTTTTTTTTTTTTTTTTTTTTAGGATTATGCTCCTTGTAAAGATTTCATCTGTAGCATCCACTTTTACCACCAAACAGATAGCTTTGGAGATCATCAGTGAAAACATTTCATTCTGATAGTGTAAGCCCTTAACTTTATTACATTTTTGCTGTTGTTACCAAGTACATCTCGAAAACTGCCTTCTTTTAAGAACAAAACCACAATTTTTGAAAAAGAAATAATGATATATATATATATATATACACACACACACACACGTAGGCGCACACAAACACATTCACAATTTATTGTAATTATGAAATTAACTTTTTTTAATGACACTTCATTTTGTAGGAAATACATCTTTTTTATAAACTGCCCATTTAAAATTAGCTACAGTCTTGATGTTGATTTTCTGCTTAAAATTCACTGGCACATTTGTTTCAGATAATAAAATTTGCAAGAGTGCTGATAATATGCTAGAGTAGGCTCTTAAAGTAACTATTTGTATTCACAAATACAAAAGCTTACCCTGAATTTCTCTATTTACTGTACGCTACGTATCATTTTTAGTCAACCTTAACACCACAGTCTAAGGTTTGTAAAAGCTAAAGATTTTTTTAAAATGTTTTTAAGGAGAGAGAATCTACAGTGATGTAGAAACCCGATGCATTCACTGCGGAATTTTCGAGACAACCCTCTAGTACTAGAATGCGGCAGCCGCTGCGGATATTTTTTGGCACAAAGACAATGGTGGCAGTGCCAAGCCCCATGGCTAAAACTACTCAAAAGAGGCATAAGGGTAGCATTAATCGCTCAAGTCTTTTACTGCATGGAGTACTGATGTCCATAATTTAAAAACTAAAAGTACCCGTTAGTAATATTTTCTGTAAGCAAGGTAGGGGGGGCTTGAAAAAAAGACCCAAGAAAAAAATCTTGTCAGACATTTGATTATATAATTTTTATACCTAGAGGACCAAATGTTAAGATGTGCCAATTCTTTCTAGCATTGAGTACATGTAACAAAAGATATATCCTAATGTAGCTTTATGCTCTGACAATTGATTCAAAGCTTCATAAATGACATTGACCTACAGTCGAGTGTTAAATAACTTTGATGAACACTGTTTCCTTAAAATAATATATGGAAAGCATCTATTAACAGAAGTATTTTTTCAAAAAAATATT
The DNA here is from genome assembly GCF_049634645.1 of Pelodiscus sinensis. NCBI lineage: Eukaryota > Metazoa > Chordata > Testudines > Trionychidae > Pelodiscus > Pelodiscus sinensis. The sequence continues at coordinate 112,048,761 of NC_134716.1, read as the reverse complement.
TTCAATTGACACAATGCATGCCAATCCAACTAACTATAAACAAAGAAGGAACATCATGCAGCTCCTCTTTTCTGACAAACACACTGAATCTGCAGTTTTAGACTCTGTAAACATTCCAAGAAACAAAAATATTGCTTATGTAAACCGAACTAAACGATAGTTTAAGCTACAATTGCTAACATTTTAGTATTACTGTAAAAAAAAAAAAAAGAGAGCAGCATAGGATTGACAATCAATCAATAAAGAAGCCACTTGCCTCTCCATGGTGCACTTTGAAAAATTAATCAAATTAAGTAGAAAATTTAAGCAACTTCCAAAGCACAAATGCAAGTCATCTAATTCTCCGCTATATTTTCCTTTGCCCAGAAAGATAGGGCACCTTGTCTTTAGTATACAGAATAAGGAGACATGAGGCAACTCTTTCTATCTGCTAAGGAAAAAGGAAGTGGAGTTATTGTTATAGATGGTTTGAGGGCAATATTTATGTGGATTTCATGTCTGACAGGTATTTTTAGAGATGAGCTCAAGTATCAAAATTGAGATCTAGCTTTAAATATTCCAAAATTTCATTTTTAGATTCTGGTTTTGCTTTAGTCCATAGACAAAATAGAAGGCCAGGTTAAAAAAAAAAAGTAATTTGAGTGGAGTTGAATTTGAATAGCTTAGAAATTGGGGCTAGTCAGGTCTGGAGGTTTGGTACAGATCTACTTCTTATTTCATCATCATGTATTTTCTCCCCATTTTTTAGAATCAGATTTTGGTCTCCTTCGTGTGTTCTGCATTCATCAGCGATGGAAGAAAAGATGTCTCAAGAGCATCTCAAGGATGGTCTGACTGGTCCATCCAAGGAGAATGACAAATTAAGGAAAGGGAAAAAAATCACCAAACATGATAAATGGCAAACCTAAAGTACATTTAGAGAAAGTTAGGAGCAACTCATGAGGGCTGTGGAATGGAAAATTTCTTTTCTCAGCTCTATTTATAGTTTCATATTTGGTCAATATACAATGTGCTGTTATTAATATACAAATAATAAGGTTTAACTTGCATCATGATAAGGATCATGCACCTTTTAGCCTGGCTCTACACTTCCCCACATAGCTCTATACTGCCCTGATATCAGTTGGTGTTTTAATGCATAAGAAATGCAGGATTGGCCTTCATATACATAGGCATCAAATAATCATTTAACTCACCACTAATGTGCAGCCACCGCTGGGATAGAATGAGCATCTATTGGACAGCACAAGCAACACTACATAATCATTTACAACAGCAATGCTTCAGTCTGTCAGGATTTTAATTTCGATTATTAGAGATTGAAAACTTGAATAGTTTTAATTTATAATCAGACTTAATTGAAAATACAAGTTCTCTGCCTTGACATCTTTTCCCTCTAAGAAAACAAAAACAGAACCCCCTCCTCATTTGAATAATTTCAGCAGGGGATCCACCAGAAATTTTCATTTTTAGTGGTTCTGAAAACTCTACTCTTAAGAAACCCTAAGAGCTTACATTTTTAAATGAGAATTTTGCACATTTAAAATACAGATTTGAAACTTTTGTTATAATTGGAGGAGGGGGCGGGGGGAGAGAGAGATCAATCAGCCAGCTTTTCTGATTAACAGTCCACTATTTCTTTCTTGTGGAGCAGCTATTTTTCATACGGTTTCTGGTTTTTTGTTTTTTTTAAATCATGCTGTTCCTTATATTTGGGAATGGTGCAAGTACATTGCCGGAGTCAGGGCAGAGTAGGTGAATCTGCTGCCAAACAGATTCGACAGCCATTGGTCACCATGGAGCAAGTGCCAAAAGATCTTAGAAGCTACTGGGCTTTAGCAACATCTGTAGATGAGCTCTACTAGGATACGGTTAACCTGAAGCTGTGAGTGAGCCTCCCAACCTTGACTGACAGACTACTGCTAGCTCAGTTCAAGTTAGTATGCTAAAAATAGCAATATACCAATTGCAGCTTGGGCCACACAGACCCTGGCAACTGGGTGAGTTTGAGAGCCCAAGCCAGTACCTGAGCATCTGCACGGCTATTTTTAGTAGGTTCATGTGAGCCTAGCTAGTATGTCTACCCAAGGTGGTTGGCTTGCTCTCTGCCACAGTAGAGACATACCATGCTGTTCTGAAGCCTGGGTAGAGGTATAATTTCTTTTCCATCTGCCTCCACACAGATGTCCACCCCAGTTAGTCCACCTGGATATAGGTTTGGGGATTATCTAAGTTTCTCTCATACTTCATGTATAGAATGCATAGTGCACTATACCCTTTTATTTCAATGGGGTTTTGCATGCCACAATTGTTTCCAAAGGTAATGGCAGGATAATGTTAATGAGCTGTTTCATTCTTTCTATTACATATGAAGTACTGACAAGAAAAAAAATACAGATATGAAGCTAAATTTGTATGATACAAAAGAACACTATGGCTACACCTAGACTGCAAGCCTCTTTCGAAAAAGCCTCTTTCGAAAGAGCGTCTAGACTGCAACCTCTTCTTTCGAAAAAGTGAGCCGCTTTTTTGAAAGAGACCACCCAGGCAGTCTGGATGCTCTGTTTCGAAAAAGCCTTGTTTGCATTCAAGAATGCCTTTTTTCAAAAGAACAATTTCAAAAAAAGGCGTTATTCCTTGTGAAATGAGGATTACCGCCATCGAAAGAAAAACCGCATTCTTTTGATTTAATTTCGAAAGAACGCGGCTGTAGTCTAGACGCAGGTGAAGTTTTTCCGAAAAAAAGGCTACTTTTTTCGAAAAAACCCTGCAGTCTAGGCACAGCCTATGTGACACTGCATCAAATCTAAAGAAGGGCCCACAAACTAAACATGTAATTGGGGGTGTGTGTGTGGGGGGGGGGGAATAATCCCAGTCATTTTAATGGCATCACACCCAGTTAGACTGTGCAAGAGATGTAGCACAAAATTAGTGGAAGAATACTTTTGAAAGAGGGTTTTTTGCAGTTACGTTGACCGGTAGCAAATAGTAAAGGTTCCTAAAGAGACTTCACAATGCCAGGGAAAGAGGAGATTATTTTTTTAAATATCAAAATGTAAACAAAATTAAATCTTAAAAATCTACACTAAAATAACATTAAGAAACTGACAATCAACCTAAACCAAGGAAATTCATACTTAAAGTGATATTTCATCATTAAGGCTATGTCTAGACTGCAAGCCTCTTTCGAAAGAGGCTCTTTCGAAAGATACTTTCGAAAGAGCCTCTTTCGAAAGAGAGCGTCTAGACTGCACGTTGAACTTTCGAAAAAGCGGCTTGCTTTTTCGAAAGAAAGCATCTAGTGAGTCTGGATGATCTCTTTCAAAGAAGCCCTATTTACATTGAAGAACGCCTTCTTTCGAAAGAGGAACTTTTGAAAGAAGGCGTTCTTCCTCGTGAAATGAGGTTTACCGCCATCGAAAGAAAAGCCGCGTTCTTTCGATTTAATTTCGAAAGAACGCGGCTGCAGTCTAGACGCAGGTGAGGTTTTTTCGAAAAAAGGCTACTTTTTTTGAAAAAACCCCTGAGTCTGGACACAGCCTAACTCACCTCATTGTTTCTGATTTTATGCTTAACTGGATATGTCTATTTTTTGCGTATCCCTAGGACCAGGCACTAGCCAAGGGTCTACTACACATGCATTACAAGTTTACACAGTAGTGCTCCCCACATGTACAGTCCTAATGAACCCCCTGTTGTCTATTGTCTACATTGCAGAGCTAGAGCTGCACATTGTGGGCTAGACAGGAAAGGTGTTAACAGTGAAAGGCATGAACGCTTTATACTATCAAAACCAAATGAGGATGTAACAAGAATGTAATCATCATAAATGATCATGTACTTAAGTACATTTAACAAAAGTCTAATTATTTGTTCTGTTTTTAGGCACCGACTAAACAATGGGGTCTCGGCCCAGGACTGGGGGGTGTAGATACAATAGTACAAATAATACATAATAATAAATAAATTATACTTTTGTCATTAATATTGCTTCATATTATATTTATCCAGAGTAGAAAGGTTGAGGCAAGCTGCTTATACATCCCATTTCTATAATATACCCATCTACTACTATAGTATATAACAGCAATGCATGGCTTTTTGTTAGTCTGCTTTTTAAACGAAACAACCTTGAAAAACTGGCACTTGCAATGGTAACAATGAGAAACTGCTGACAATGTACTGGGGCCTGATTGTACTATAGGTTAAAACTGACCAATACTGAACCAGAGAATTTGCTGAACCACAGGAGGTCAATATTGTCTATCAGCATTACCAATACTTCCACTTGCTTACTGGGCTCTTAGAAGACATTTAGGGGTAAATGTGAGCTAAACAACAGCACAGAACACTGAGATCCAGGACTGGTGGTTATTGTTAAACTTTATGGATCCGTGGGAAACTTGGCCACACCCATGATAAGTGAACATCTAGTTAACTAAAATCATGCCGGACCACAGATGTTGCTGAACCAGAGAGTGCCAGACTAGAGAGGTTCAACCTGTACTTTTATATAAAAGAGTACCTTACTCTTGAGTAGTCTCATTGACATTGATGGGACTGAGGACTAAGGTACTAGTCAATGTAATGGTGGTACAATCTTCTTTTGAGTTTGTAAGAATAAACCATTTACTCATGGCATTTAGAATTACTACTTGACTTGGAAATAGATTGCTATAAAACCACTCTATATTAAAGGTCTGAGCTTGTGAGAGGTGAGTACCCCCAGTTCCCACTAATTTCAGTGAGAGCCAAAACTGCTCAGCACTTTGCAGGATAAGGCCCTTCATCAGTGCACAGAATAATATTATCATTATAATTTCTTAACCATCATGGAAACCATGCTTGTAATGAAAAGCGTTTTGTATCCAATACATTCTAGGGATGTTAGATATCGGGTAATTGAACAGTTGAGTAACTGCATGAATTCTTATCAGTTATTTGACTATTCTATAGGCCTCAGAGGCAGGGCTGGTAGCCAGTGTGCTCTGGTCCCACTCAAGAGACACAGAAGCAGCAAGAGGGGTGGGGGGGAATGCGTGTAGTCAACAAGATACACCAATAAGCCTAGTTAAGTAAATGTTGACATCCCTAGTACATTCACTAACTGGGAGCAGAATATAAATGTAACAAGCCCACAGATTTCTCAAAACAAAGTATTTAAACAAAAAACAGGTGATGATGTCCAATGGGCATTGAAAAATTACAGTTTGTGGGTTAAAGAAATGTTATGTAGGGTGGACCTCTAAATTTCTTTTTGTAAAATAAACAGTTTGATGAGCTAAACTAATCTCAGGTTACCCAATATGTTTCACTAATGAACAACTATTCAATTAAACTAAACTGGGATGGATGACCATAAAGTCTGAAAACCTTCACAGCATAGGCCATAGAATGCCACTGAATTTTATTTTGGAGGGAGGTAGACAATTCTAGTAAAACGGATGCACCATATCCTACCAGCTCCCAGTTTTGGCACTTGCAAATATCAAAAGATAAACGCAAGAATAAATAATCATTACAAAATATGAAATACCATAGAGTCTTATTTATCTCTGGACTGAGTATCAAGGTAACAAAAAGAGTCAAAGTTTTTTATGAGTCTGCAATAAAAAAAAACTGTGATTAAATGCTGAATTTTTAAGCAAAACATAGGAGTAGAATGTAAATGTTGCATATTGTGTTACTCTAAACAAACCTCATCATTTTTTAATTACATATATTCCAGGGTAATTTCTTACCATTTGCTAGGGGCCTATTGCTCAAGAGATTTTTATCATGTATCTGGAAACCTGGGTTTTCACTGAAGCATGAAAACAGAATCACTTTAAAATAAGCCAGATACGTATCTAAGGCCATGAAAGGCACAGAACTGAAAGAAGACAATAAACCTTGATACAGCCTCTGTGCATAGGCTTTAAATCTTTAGACTGTAACCCCTCTCCTATCTAAACCGTCTATTAAAACAAACTATGTTGGACATGGATAGGGATCAAGAGATCAATTAGAAGGCTTATCTTCAGGATGATGAGTCAAATCCACATCTAATCATTATCAACAAAATTCTGATTAGAGGGCTGTATTTTGTCCTAAAAGTAAAACAAGTCTTGTAATCTCGCGTTATTTTAAGCTTTAACAGTATATTAATCCAACAAGTCTACCACACCAATTTAGGAATACCTTTCATTCCAAGGGATACAATGATAAGCCTGGTGTCCTCTGCATTTGTAGTTTACCTGGTTAAAATATCTGGGCCTAAATAGAGAACTTCTGAGTCACTGGTGTTTCAGAGTTTATGTCATAATATATAAACAAACTACTACAACAATAAACAAACAAACAAAACACACAAGAACATTTTAGCAGTCTGACTATAAGGTTAATAAGTTTGATTTTTTTTCTGTTTTTAGTTTTTTCAGAAAATCAGCAATGGCTATATATAATGTATGCCATTTAACAGGTAAATTACACATACCCATTGCTGATTTTATCAAGAAAAATTAAAACGAATTAAGCTTATAGTCACGTATTTCAATATGCTCACATATATTTTCAGTTCTTACATGAAAAATTTTTAGTTCATTCATCAAACTGCTCAAACTTGCTTTTAATTTCTTTTAAAATAAAATATAAAATTGGTTCTGTTTTTTTTTTGGTTCTGTTTTCTCAGCTCTCGTGCTCTTTGCACTTCTCAGCCCTCAGCTCTGTTAGAAGAAGGCCATAATAATGTTGTAGCATTTTAAATATTTAGTCATGCAAAAAAGTTTCAATTCAATGTAAATACCTGCTATTTGTAACACAGTTGGTAAAGAAAATTATATTTTTCTAATATTTATTGTATTTTGACCTTTTACTATTCCCAGTGACTCGGCTACATATTGTATAACATTGGTTAAATAAAGGGAGGGGGACTCAAACCACAAATTTACAGGATATGGCAAACAGCAGAAGTGAGCTGGTATATATATTGCAACGTATTATGACTCGTGTATCCAATATACTCAAATTTGCAATATCCAGCAGAGGGCATCCATACCCTAATAAGATGTTTACACTTGAGACCTAGCATTCTAAAGCACTTTAATCATAATAGTTTGGGCTGAGAATACAGACAAGCTCATCACATCAGTACACACAGACTAATCAGCACAATGTCTGATTAACAATAGCAAAAAATGACTATCAAAAGTAACCTAGATATGAGGTTTTTTGGATTAACAAAGAAATTCATTGCCATGAAAAGCATTTCTTTCCTTTTCTAGACAACTAAATACTTAGAATTATTCATTACTAAATGCAAACTGGCATTTTTACTTAAGCAAAACTCCCATTCATCAGTGGAAGTTTTGCCTAAGTAAGGAATTTTGAGTAGAGACCTAAAATATGTCAGGTTAGTTTTATATACAAGTTATTCTCAATCCTTACTTCATTGAAGTTAATGGGCAGAACTCCATTTGTCTTCAGTTAGGTCAAAATGTCACCCTATATACTTAAATTATCTACAGAACTAGACAGACACATTACACACAAAGATTAGACATACCATTATTTTCAGATTTTATTAAATTAAGAAAAATAGCATTCTAATCAATGAAGAATGCGCCAACTGTTTTTCATGCTTATTTCAGAAACAAGAGTATTAATTCAAGTTTGTATTATAGATCATTTTTAAGATTACTATACATGTTTAAGAACCCATCAATCAATATATTGACTGAATTAGAATGAAGCCTAATCTTTCAAAGAAGGCAGAATCCTTCATTTCAGATAGGTGTGGCAACCATAGTGGTGAAAAGATTTTAGCCTCCAATGACAAGTTGAAAAATGTATTAAGATAATTAACTGCTACTGACCCAATCACAGAAATGATCACTTCTAACATTAGCTTCTCTCTCCACCTCTCCCCAGAAAGCAAAAAGGCATAATGGCTATTTGGGTTCCACATCAGATTTTTTTTAAACGTTGTAACTTTCAGTAGCCTTGAGAGATGAACTTAATTTAGAAGGTCTACAAACCAAGCAGCTTAGGTTACATGTAGGTCACAATAAATAATACTCATCTCTTGGCCAATATGAGCTGCACTGTTACTGCATAAGTTGAAATGACAAGCTTTTATTATTCCTAAGCACTTGATTCTGAAACATTTGCACAATCTGTTAAGTCCAGACAAATTTAAATGGTTCTGACATGCAGCCTGCTAGGGTCAGCGACAGGGATAATGCCTCTTTACGTGGGTAAAATTGTGTGGCATATAGGTCACTCTCTTAAGGGGAATCAACTGTGTGTCTCTTCTTTGCATTTCCACCACAATCCTTCATCCTGCAGCCTGAAGCTGAGAGTGAAATGCAAGAAAGGAGCCGAGCGCTCAAAGCAAAAATCTGCTTCCAGGACAATCCATTATATCTGACAAGTTAAATGTTCCATGGTAGACCATATGGCATCAGAGCAGGGCTGACGATGGAAGAGGGAAACTCAGCAAATGCATCACAATTAAGGAGTTTGACTATAGACTTTATTTTGACTATAGACTTTATTTTGACTCTTTTTTATTAAATTTTAAATGTTGCGGTCTTTCCCTTTCAGCTTATCCCACTATTGGCTCCACATATATGAGGTTCATCAGAATTTTTTTCTTCATTCCTATGTTCATATCCATTTTAAATAGTGGATTGGAACAAGCCATTTTGACACTTGATGGCATTTAGAACCTATTACTAATAAACATAATAAAATATGTATAGTAAGTTGTTAAAGACCAAGAAGTGAGAGAAAGAGAAAAAGAAATTAAGAAGGACCTTTTTAAAAAAAGTGTTCTGGCAATTAGCTCTATTAACTATAGAAAAGTCTCTCAAGGGATGGAACCCTCTTCACTTAAAACTCCACCCGACTCTACCAAAAAAGCTGTCAATTTCTGCAACTTGTCCTAATGAAATCACTGGGAGTTCTGTGATTTTCAAGTACTTATAGCACTAGGTCCATATTGTCAGGAACAACCCTATACAACTAGCATGAATGCCTAAGAACTAACAGATCTTTTCCATCTTTGAAGTTTATGACTTTTTTAATTTTCCACTGTGCAATGAATGGCCACCCCTCCAGCCTCCAAACATTTAGCAGAATCTGTACCAACAAACACATGTTCATAACTAGTTTCATTTCTTACATCTGAAAAATGTAACAGCTGTGTCCACAACTGACATGTTCCTTTTTTTATTCTGTGGTTTGTCCAATAACAGAATCAAATTACTGAGTTAACTGAAGACTTCAATTGTAATGAATTATCCCTCCATGTAAAAGACCCATAATATTCATAGTGGTTTCCTAGCCTACAACCCACAGTTACCTTCTTTGTAGCCATGCTACTCTTCTTGAATCACCATTATCTACAGACAGACATTGTTCAGTTCTAGAAAGAGGTGTTATTACAAGCAGAGTAACTATAATGGAGTTATATGGAGCTAGAAGCCAGGGAACATTATGTATCAAAGCTAGTTATTTACCCGTTTTACAAAGGGCAGTGTTTACAGTGGCAAAGAATGAAGAATGAATGTTTTAACTACATTGAACTGATGCTACAAATAATTTTAAAATAATACAGTTTAAATATAAGAACTATTTACCCTGAATTCCTTGAGGAAAGTCTGATTTGGTAAATAGAACTGAAAATGGTTTTTCAGAACTATCAAATTAATTAGTTCGATAGCAAAATAGTCTGTTCTCAACTGGCACCTTTGGTGGGAGAATTTGGGGGCAATACATCAATGTCAAGTGTTTGTAAAATAGACAGTTAAAGTTAATTCCATATTTAGACACTTAATGATTTCATATTCAAAAGTACTGCAAATCCTTTAATACTGCAGGATACTCAGAATTTTGAGCACAAGGGCATTTATTTAGGCATCTGAACAGAGAGTTGGGAATCTAACTTTACAGACCCATTTGTTTTATAAACAAACCAATAAAAATTGTGTTCACATAAAGGATGAGCCAATGCTGTCTACCACAAAGGGCCAGTCTGAATGGGAAATCTCTCACCGATTTCACTGGTAGAGAACTAGACTCTTACCCGGAGGAAGCTTTCATTGAAGTAAATGGGAATGCCATTACTGTACCTGATGGGAAAATTCAGCCATTTTAAAGATTTCTGGAGAGTGAAACTATGGTCACTATTAAAATATTCAACAGGTTTGTAAATACGTAATTTGTAATTATTCTTCTGGTCAAAGAAGAACTTGAAGTTTGGTTTCTCAAATTGAACACTATTCAGCACTGTGTCTCCATACTCCAACACACTATGCACCAGATACTGATTTGGAGATCTGAATAAAATAGCAAGTAAATCAGATCCATGTATTGAAGTCACACGCATACACACAGATAGGGCCCATGACCAAAGTCCAGGGGGATATATATGGCTCTAGAATTCTGGTTCAGGACTATCTTGAGTTAAATCTAATATTCTCCATATTAAAAGAATATATATATATTTTCCCCCAACTTAGGAGCTGTTTTATAAATATGAATGTTTGCTATCTATGAACTCCAATTTACTCCCATTGTATGACCTTATGAACTCTTGCATAACAGACTCATTTACACTAATCTTGGGGATTATTTGATGTAGGAAGTCTTAATTTAGGATTTTTGAGGCTGTAGTACTTCAGGGACAACAGACACGCCCCGCTTTCCCCACACACACACACCCTGTCCTCTTTCTCCTCTCTAAATAATATGCATTTGTAGTTCGCATTTGCATAAATCTTGAGGTTTTTTTAAATAGGTTTAAAATTTTCTATTGATATTTTATATCCTTTTGCCTGTAAAGCCCTGTTGTCTTAGTTACCATATACAAACTTCAGACTGACAAGCATCAGAACTAATAAAGGCTTTTAAATAACAATACAAAACAATTTTTTGATAAATCAAGATGTCACCATTGATACTTCATGACAAGCCAGGCTAGAAATGGATGTTCTGCATTTCAGAGGAAAGACAGTACTTCCAGCATGCTAGAGACATAAAAAATTTTTTTTCACTTACACCAGAATAAATCATGAGTGACTCCACTGAAATCAATAGAACTAATCCAGTTTAAAACAAATGTTCAAGGAAAATAAAGCCCAGTGATCCTAGTTTTGGTGGTTCTTAGGATATAGGAATCTATATTAATCATTAACCTAGCATTTAGGATTGCTAGTATTGGAATTTAGACCAGCGTGATTACTAATCTGAGTTTTTACTCCATTCACTTTTTTTTTTTAAATATTTCAAAAAGGATTCCTTTCAAAGATGTCTTATATGGAAACAGGACACTATTAACTTTAAAAAAACACGTCTCTCTAACATTGGGAATATTTTCAGGCCTCTAGGATTGAACAACAGCTTAGCAGAGGTTTCAAGGCCTATATTTTTTACTTAGGCACCTAAGTCCTTTTGTGGATCTGGGCCAGAAAGATTAAGTGACTTGCTCAGTCACAAAGAAAGCTTGGTGGAGAGAGAGGAATTGAATCCATTTCTCCTAAGTTTCAGTCTACAGCTTTACCACAAGACTACAGTCTTGCAGCTGTTCTTTGTGTTATGAATTTAACAACACATTGCACATAACCCATTTTACTGTTTAACTAATCTAATCATTTAGTTACTTTCCACTTTTGTTTATGTGGATCCTCCATGAAACAATGGGGAAAGGAATATGAGCAGAGGGATTCAGAAATATGGGTACCTGTAATTTTGAAGCTACTTTTTTTAATTGAGAATATCCCAATAGAAGTATTCCTGACATAGATGAATCAATGAGACTAATTAGGAGGAGAAAACAAAATGTGCTAAATTAATGTAGTTTATCATATGATTCCTTAAATTATTGTCCAAATACAGAAATAAATTATTTACTCCATGGATATTGCAATCTATGTTACTTTAACTAAATAAGCTATCAATGCCACACCCAGAGATAAAGGGAGGGAGATGGAAAGAGACAGTTACACAAATTCACACCAATATAACACCAATATAATGAGGCAGGGTCTTTGTGCTTTGTAGATTCTACTACTGTATCCAGATCAACATGTTTATTACTAATTAAAATGTCCATATGGTAGAACACCACCTGATCCAAGGAGCTTTTAAGTACAGTAATTGTCAACGCTGAACTCTTACATTGATAACAAATCTGAAATTTTGGCCTGGATTAATATTCTGAATATTTTCCTAGATGACGTTTTTTAATAAAACTTTTTTCCCCTCCCTCATGATTTTAAAATACTAGAAAAGAAAGGTAAGAAACTGCTGGAATCAATTCTGTACATTTAGCAGAAGATTTGATGTACAGTCACATCATATAAAACAGTTAAGGATACACTCTGTGGCTGAAATTCACTGAGCTACATAAACATCATGGAAGGGCCCTAACATAGTATTACAATCGTATGGCTGAAAGAAAGCTTGATATGCTGCTATAGATGGACTTCACATTCCTCATGCCTAACACACCTAAAGGCAATGCCAAATCCATACAGACTAAAGCAAAGAGAGGTTGTTAGTAAGCCAGTGTTAAAGCAATTAACAGGAACAATCATGAATATTATTTAATCTTAAAAACTGTTTTATTAAGCACCTTGATGTTAATATTTTATAAATGCATGGCATGATTTTCGAAGATGTTGAACTCCTGCAACTTTATGGAAGTCAGTGACAGTTATGGGTTCGGTGAAGTTCAAAAACAGGAAACCTACCAGGTTCTAACTACCAAATACTCTTTTAGAAAAAAAAAATCAAAAAAGGGACTAGTCACTAGACATGAAGAAAAGCTTCCATCACTCTCACTTGCCAAGCTGCAAGACAGAGGAGATGCAAAGATTTTAAAACTGTGCTCATACCCCTTGAAATACAGTGCTGCAACATTATCTAAGACAACTCTGCTTGGTGAGGGCAAAGCTGACCATCTCATAAGCCTCTTACTTTCCAGTTTAGCAATGGCAGCAACTATTTCTGCTTTCAGCCAATGGAACTGTCAACTATTTTGCCTTTTAATCCCAGGGGAATTGTCATTGAAAAGATAAAACTCAGAAAATGCAACAATTGGCACCAGGAATGGAACTTGGATTAGGTTTCTCAAGAGTCAGAGGACTAACAAATTACTCTCAATGGCACTTTGCTTTCAGGGGAAAACAAAAAGACCAAATATATTTAGAGTTTTACTTTCTAACCAGAAAAATATAATGATCTTTCATGTAAGGTTGCCAGGTGTCCGGTATTCGCTTAACAACTTTCGGGGTCGGAGTCCTTCTTTTTTTGGCTCAACAACTTTGGTCTTCCCAACAGAATTTTTTCCCCAGTGGTTTTTTTTTTGGGGGGGGGGGGGAGGGGAGGTGTTCTGTATTTTTAGTTAAACCATCTGGCAACCCTACTTTCATGGGAAATTGTATTTTCCCTGGAAAATAAAAGCAATGTTATCCATGCAAGCCTTCAGGAACAGAAACAATTCAAAGTTACAAACCAAATATGTGAACCAACTTTCTAAAAAAGCAAAAATACTATTTTTTCTCCACATTTGGATTCAAAAGCACAAAATGTTAAATCATGCAACTGTTTTTTGCACAAGTCATTTAATAATAAATTAATTATAGAAATGGCTGTTAATCTAAACCCTTAATCAGAAATCCCAAACTTTAGAGCAGCAGTTCCCAACCTTATCCAAATGGGGACCCATTCTGACAATTCAGGAAGACTTGGTGACCCAAGACAATGCAAAAACGGGGGGAGTAGGGAGGGCAGAGCCTCTTGGGGAGACACTTGGCAATCCTTTTGAAATGTAATGGTGACCCATATTTGGGTCCCAACTCATAGGCTGGGAAACCCTACTTTAGAGGGTTCTAGAACTCCAAATTTTGCAGTTCAGGCTAGCTAATTGAAAGTTTTTTTTAAAAATGGGAGGGGGAAGGGAATTTCTTCATGCTGCTTCATCTGCCTAAAGGATTTTAAACTAGCAGTGATTGATACCATAAAGAGACCCCAGTCCTGCAAACCCCTTCTACCAGAGGTAATCACAAGAAGTGGGCATATTCAAAGAATGTTCTAGTCTTGGAAGAGAAGGTTTAAAATGAATGTGTGTTTGTTTCCATCCTTGTTTTTTCCCCTCTATATTTATTTATGCCAATTCATTAAGATGAAGCCGTTAAGAAGTGGTGACTAATGCTGCGGTTTTGGGATGGGTTTTCAGAAGAATGAAGCACCCACAACTCCAGATGAAATTTATGATACTTAGGGTAGTCGCCCTTTTAAAATATCAGCCCCCAGTTACCACTGGTGGAGCACATCAAAAAATCAAGAAACAAAAAGCAGTGGCCACTTCTGCAAAAATGCAGCCCTAACGGCCTGACCAAAGATCTAGGGACATTACCTAATTAAACGAGCATTTATAAAATATCATAAATATTTACATTCAAAGATTTCCTCCCTACACCTTGACTAAAAATCTCCCCCTCAATCCACTCACCAACCAGATGATTCCCATTTCCCGTACAAAGAAAAAAAATCTTTCTTTCAACACATCCCTCAGGAAGACCTCAAGGAATATGGGAGACATGGTATGGCCTGTGTTACACAGCAGATCAGACTAGATGGTCACAGAGGTCCTCCCGGGCCATGGAATCTATTAATCTGTGAATTAGAATTTATAGTATCCCATAAAAATAAAGAGTCTGGGCTCTGCTGATACAAAATCATCATTATACATTTAATAATTAACATGTTCTTTTTTGTAGCATTTAAGGAGCAAACATTTCTCACCTTCATCATTCTACCAATCCCACTGAAATTCAGAAGACCATTTTCATGAGGCAAGCAGGTTGTACCTCTCAATAATGCATTTGCTAATTCCTTTGTAGTAGAATATTTACTAATTTTAGAGCCATCCAACCCACCAGCAGTTCAAATTAGTATTACCTATATTATGTTAATATGCAGAGACTCTGATAAGGATCAGGGACCCATTGCACTAAGTGCTTTATAAACAAAATACAAAAAAAATCCTTTGTCTGTGAGAGTTTACTCCAAAAACAACCTACCTAGGTGGATATTTGTGCTTGCCTTAATATTTCATTTAAATCCATGGAAACATACAAGCAGTCAATCTCTGTCCAAATAGAGTCTTTTGCAAGATTGAGACCATATGAAAAACCTGGGAACAATGAGTTGGTGGTCTCAATTAAATTCTTAATAGAAGTGTATGCATTAACACATTTGCACTAATTATCACTTTTGTTGAAGTCTCAGAATTGAGGTATCGAATAGGCATAGATATTGATATGCCTTTTGAACCCTAGAATTGGTCCTTCCAGGTAATAGTTTATCCTGGGAAAACCATGCCTGGTTTATTACATACTGGTTTTGCCAAGACTTAGAAATAGAGATTTTTAGGGTACATCTAGACTGCTTTCCTCTTCCAAAAGAGGAAATGCAAATGAAGCGCTGATTAGCATATCCTCGTACTTCATTTGCATATCCTCTTCCGACCCTTTTTACTGAAGAGGTTTTTCTCCAAAAAATGCAGTCTAGACGCGCCTTTTTCGCAAAAAAAAAAAACCCCTTTTCCGAAAGAACCTTGTGGGCACGTCTAGACTACCTTCTGCTTTTGAAAGAAGATACGCAAATTAGGCGCGAATTTTCATATCTTCTTCCAATCCCTTTTTCGGAAGAGGTTAAAAAAAAAGGCAGTCTAGACGATGGGTTCATGCAAAAAAACCCTTTTTCGAAAGAACCCTGTAAACCTCTTCAGATTTGCCAATCTGGTATTTTCACACACACAAAAGGGGGCGGGATGGAGTGAGGGGACTATAAAAAATTAATGATAATAGAAAAGAAATAGAAGACAAAAAACGAGACCAAGTAATTTTGAAGCTTATAAAATTAGAACAGTAATGTGTCTATACAACTAAACAACCTGACCAATGCTTGTTTTTAACTTCTCCCGTCACATTTTCATTTACACTTATTAGAAGTGGTCAGAGATTTCATCAGACGTGGTTTTAATAATAGCAGAAAAGTGCCTTAAGCCACAGATTTTAATTGAGCCCCAAGTACAGATTTGAGAATAAAGAACCTATCACAGCAGGAAACTCTTTAAAGGGAAACAAAAAAGAAACATCTTCAGCAGTTACTCTACAAAAGTTGTACTCTATGTAAAGGAAATAAAAAGCTCTCTCAAACTTAAGAATGACCCTATCTATTCAGATTGCTTACAGGTGACATTACGCCATCT